>NC_136001.1:18943416-19245916 GCF_048128805.1 Centroberyx gerrardi
GAGATGAGGCAGAGGCAAGCAGAGAAACGATGAAATTGATAAATAGCAGCTCGCCCTCCCCACAGCTACTTTCTTTGGTTCTCCTGCTCTCCTCTCTCTGTTTTGTTTTTTTTTCATTCGGACTAATATGATTATCCTAAGTGGTATTTGGAAGGAGAAAAGGAGATCAAGGAAAACAATAATGAGGGAAAGTGGAGTTCCTGCTTGTGAGCCTGATGAAGACCTGATTGGATGAAGGCTCCAGTGTTGGCTGGCTGCTCTTAATTTCACTGCCCACATTACTGTGGCTGTCCCCAGGGTTCAGCTCTCCTCCCAGCCTCTCAGTTTCCCTTGATTGACAGTGAAAACCATGGCCTCATCACTCCTTATACACAGGATGGGCAGGGAGCCAGGCGCAAAGATAAGATGCTGCTGAGCCTGTGAGTGACTCTATCAGTCTATCTGACTGACTGAGAGACTGAGAGAGTGTCAGGCAGGCAGATTGACCGACTAACACCTTAAACCTCTGACCAGTTCAGTTTGCAGTGAAAGATTGGCCCTGCAAAATTATGTTTCAACAGATGATGAAATATTATGCTATATACATTATTTGGGATCTTGGTCAGCACAAAAAACATGATGTGTGTCTCAGAACGCTGTATGAAAACACTTTTTGGTTGGGCGCACTCATTTTGGTCTTACCTTTGAAATATGGAATATAGGCTCAGTGTTTTTTTTTTCTTGTTTTTTTTTTAAACATCCATTTATTGACATTTTGCAGGTTTACAATTTCAAAATCCCTCCTCCCACCCACCACCCAACCTGGTCCCTCCCAATCCCAAAGTCCCTCGCCCACCCTCCCAGACAACCTCTTGCCATAGACTGCAGCCAAATTGATAGAATAAATTACTTAACGGTTACTTAATGGTTAGAAACAAAATAAAGTACTTTTTTTTTTTTTACCTTATAAGTACAAACAGGATTTAAATCATTCACATCATACAGACTAGCTCATACGCTGTTAGGAGTCCTCCCAGTTTGTTACATTTGTCATACTTGTCAGTAAGTCATAAAAGGTTAAACTTGCTCTTATTCCCCCTCAAAGTAAACTTATTTTTTTCCAATTTGAAGTAAGACATAACATCCCTAAGCCTTCTAACAGCGGAAGGTGGACTGGAACCGCTCCAGTTCAGTAAAACAAGGCGACGTGCCCGGAGCGTCGTGAAAGCTATCACGTTCTACATATCGGCTGACCAAACTGCATTGTCTGGTTTTACTCCGAACAAAGCGGTAATGGGTTGTGCCTCAATAACCTTCCCATACACATCAGTCAAAGAGCTGAACACAGCTTTCCAGAAAGCATGCAGTTTGGGGCATGTCATAACATATGAAATAGAGCAGCAGGTGCCAATTTACATTTGTCAAGGCACAGTGTTTTTTTTGACTATTGAAATTTTTGAATATGTTTGCAGATTACCCCTAGATATTACCTAGTGGTCGCCCACATTGATGAAATATGGATGGGGTCTATGGATTAGGTTTTATCCGTGCTTTTGCCAGCCACTTGCAATATTTTGGAAACTATCACACCGATTTTGATAAAACCTGGGTGAATGATGGATCTGGCCGTTGTAATCTGGTATTTAGATAATTATGTTGATTTCCATCAGCAACAATGAACAATGATGGAGATGAGATTCCATTAGAGGTCTATGTAGAGTAGCGGAGGGGATGGAGTCTGTCCGCTGATCAAATTGAAGCTGTTTAGCTGACAGTCAGACCACAAGAGTGATGTGGAGGAATACTACATTTTAGTCATAATTCGGTGCAATTGCCAACTTTCCAACTAGCCTGTATAAAATATTTTGGTAACATTTTGGTGTACTTTATACTATATTAACAAGTTAACCTGTAGAAAAATATTGTAAGTACTCAATAACATTTTGCAAATACTCAATAAAATTGTAAAAGCAAATTAAAACCTGATATATAATGTACTTAAAGAGGTTCTTGATATGGTCTGCCTAACCTAGAAGCTCCTCCCGTTTGGTTTTCTGGAAATTAAGACTTTTGTCTCTAACAGCATAGAAATTTTAATTGTTGTCATTCATTGTGGGGAATATGTTTACCATGGCGTTTTATACATTTGAATACTTCACAACCAAAGGTTTCAGAGGGGCTAGTGAACTGTAAACTATAGGCCTTAAAACAATAACGTGATAATGGTAATCATATTAAAAATAGCCATCTACCTTTAATATATACTGTATGTGCATATGATTTGGATTTTTTTTTTTTTTACTGATTCCACACAGTAACTCATAGAGTAAGTAAGGGCATGCATTGTCTGTTAATTTGAACTG
The DNA here is from genome assembly GCF_048128805.1 of Centroberyx gerrardi. Taxonomy (NCBI): domain Eukaryota; kingdom Metazoa; phylum Chordata; class Actinopteri; order Beryciformes; family Berycidae; genus Centroberyx; species Centroberyx gerrardi. The sequence continues at coordinate 18,945,759 of NC_136001.1, forward strand.
TGCATACAGTTGCCATTGTGTGCAAATGAGTGTGTGTATGTGTGTGTGTGTGTGTGCATGCATGTGTGTGTTGTTTGTGTGTTTGTGAGCTTGACAGTCTGTATGCTTGTGTATGAATCTGCCATGACCACTGGCTTGCAGAGATATTTGACTCCACAGCATAAGTGAAAAGGTCTTAGGAAGAGACCACACCTTTCTGCATTTTCAGTGCTCACTGTCCAATATGACTCAATGAGTAGAGTGTGAAACCAACACTGCCAGGGTTGATTCCCACTCTTGGAATCAAATATATTCTCACAGTACTGTAAGGTGCTTTGGATAAAACTCCCACTAAATGTCATGTTTATGAATCCACCAAGGCCAAAGGCCAGCGGGGGACTCCACATCTCCAGCCCTCCCACCATGCCCTCGCGTCCCCCACCCCCACCCCAACCACAACCCCCACAATCTTTTTCTGACGCCACTTACGGCATTATGTAATGCCCAAGAGTCCAAGACAGTGATGCTAGTGTGGCAGCTGTCAAAGCACCAGGATGCCAATTATTACATATGGCCATGTGCCACCATACGGCCTCCATCTCACTCTCATGTGCCTGCATGGAGCAGAGAGACAATGAGAGAGGAGAAAGAAGAGTGAAGACAAAGGAAAGGACGACAGCAGGGGAAACAAGAGGATGGATAGACTCAAATGATTGTAAATTCTGAAAATCAGGGGCAGTCATCTTGTTTTATTGAAGGATTCCAGAATTCATCCCATGGGTCACATTAATTTATCACACATTCATTCATTATTGGTTTCCGATGTTTACCAATAAAACGTGCATGCAGAGACAAAGGGACCCCTAAACCCTTCCTCAATAATGAGACTATTGATTTGTGCCAGTAATTTGTAACTTTGTTGGTCATCAAATCAGTTAGGTGTAGTTGTTGATTAACATTGTAAAACAATCTTTAGTAGAATATACTGTGTAGTGAAGATTAGATATCTCCTGATGATTGTTATGTTTTTAATCTTTTTCCCTCATAGGTGCAAGAGTGGCTATGTCTGAACTGTCAGATGCAGAGAGCTTTGGGGATGGACATGACCACACCACGCTCCAAGAGTCAGCAGCAGATACACTCTCCTTCTCACCCAGCCAAACCAGAATCCAAACCTGATGCTTCAAGTCAACCTGCACCCCAGACACAGACCGCTCCTCAGACACAACCTCCAGCACAGGCCCAACCAACACCTGGCCCAAACAAACAGACTGGTCCAGCCGGCCCAGGCCATCAACAAGTTCGGCTTCCCCCGGGAGCAGTCCCTCTCCCTGGCATGGCCAAAGCCCCGTCCCAGCCTGACCTGTCCCGCAACTCCCCTGCCCACCATGCCCAGCATCCCCGCCAGGACCAGACCTGCAGTGCAGGGAGCTCCCCTTCACGACAGCCCCCACCTCCAGAGCAGACTTTTGGGAAGTTGTTTGGTTTCGGTGCTTCTCTCCTTAACCAGGCCAGCACTCTCATATCAGAGAGTGCTCAACCCCAGCAACAGCCCCCCAAAACAGCCCCCAAACCCGGAGGACCTCAGGGTCCAGGACCTGGGGCAGGTAAACCCTCAGGACCTCATCCTGCCCACCAAGGGCCCCAAGCCCCTCTCCAGCAGCAACAGCAGCATGCTCACCCGGACCCCTCCTCTAAGCCCAGGGCTTGCTGTCCTCTCTGTAAGACAAGCCTCAACGTAGGCAACACAGCAGAACTGCCCAATTACAACACCTGCACACAGTGCCACTCCCAAGTGTGCAACATGTGTGGATTCAATCCCACTCCGCACCTCGTCGAGGTAAGACTCTTACTCCAACGTGTTGTTTGTCTTTCAACTGTGTGTGAGAAAGTAGGTGAGTTCTGTCAATTCGGTGCAAAGGCTTGCAGACCATAACTTGTCTAAATGAAATGATTTATTGACGCGTTTCTCTGAAAAATGCTGCGTCATAGTGCAGTAGAGTGTGTTGCGTTGTATCCATTTCTGGCTTCCTGGTCTTGGAGTGAAGAGCTATATTTTACCGAGGATCCCTGTTGGCATGGATCAAGGGTTTGGCTTCAGGAGCTGTCATGTGGCCTAAGATGACCAGAGTTCGCTCTGTCTCTGAGGTTCTGCAAAATTCCTTATTGTATTTCTGAGCTGGTTCTATTTTTTCCTCTGTATTTCTCAACAATTGTTCACTATTGGTTGGTATTATTCTTCAATCAATGCAGAAGGGTCAAGAAATACATCTCAAAATATATAATTTAAAGGACATAGGACTCTAAGCAAAGAAAATATTTACAGAAGAATGGCTGATGGCTGATGGCTGAGGCTGAGGCTGATTTATAGATAGCCAGTTGTGTTCATGCATCTACGCATACAGCACATTATGTTAGCCTTTGATTGTTGAGCTTCTTCTCTTTCTTTCTAATTCTCTCTCTTTCCGTTGTTCTCAGGACCTGCTCTGTGCTGTTCTCTGTCTATAGTAGTAATGGCCTTTTACAGTTAGCAGAGTGAAGTCCTGGCTGTGACTCACCTCATCAGTGAGCAGTCTCCCCTGCGGCTGCACAGAACATGGCTAATCTATGGGAAATGGGGTCTTATCAATTCTGATTTAATGGATGATCTTTATATTGATTAGTCACGCTGAGATATGCTCACCTCATATCATGCAGAGGTCAGCTAAGTCCTTTTGCCACCCTTAAGCGCCCCCTGTCCTCCCGCATGGTGGGAATCCAGCTGGTTAGAAAAGGGGCTCGTTATGCTTTCAACATTCAGGCAATCACAGAGTTTAATTATGCAAATCAAGCCCAATTGAATGATAGCAGTAATAACAGGCTTTCTGCAGAGCGTTGGCTTTTTATGGGCAAGCCTTGTCTTCCCAGGCATCTGGTTGTCACAGGCGCCGGCACTGGCCATTCATAGATCGCTATGGAAACAGACAGATAATTTGTTTGTCAGGCGTCCCTTTCATGCTTGGCTGCTGAGATGCTGAAAGTCTACAAAAACTTTCAGACTGCTGTTCCTCTGTTTTCATGAGAGAGCCTGTTATTAGGTGTGTTGTATTTCTACTCTGCTGGCACAAACCACAACCCAGTATAAGGTACATTCTCTCCAAACCTACGAACAATTTCATTTTCCTGCCATGTGAGCTGGCAGGTGGGTTGCACCAGAGTGGGTGAGAACCATTTGGAGATGGTGTGAGTCTTGCTACTTTTATTCTATGTTTCTCAGCTTGATTTCCGCAGTCTGTTTAGCACATTCCTCCTCCTCATCCTCTTCTAATCACATTACAGTTTCTCCCTTTCTCCTGTATCTCTCTCTGGCTGCCTGTTGCAGGCGTAGTTGTGACCGCCCCTTCGTATTTCAGTGGGGGCATGGTGACAAAGCCTGTGGGTTTATTTCTGAATACATGGGACTGGTGTTTCATCCTTTCTACTGTGAGCTCTCAGAGAATACACTTTAGTGTTATTGGTAAACCTGGATCTGGTTGGTAGACAACAAAGCCAATATTAATCTGTACGCACTGACCAAGCAATCTATCTACAGTGGGAGAGGCAGCTGTTTACCAGTCAGAAGGAATATGTTCTCTGTAATTGCTGCATGAAAATTTTGCAATGACTGCCTGTTTGTTCTGTGATTGCCTGCATGCAGGCTTGGGTAGGTTACTTAAAAAATGTATTCCATTACAGTTATAGTTACTTTATCAAAACTGTAAATAGTAATGTAATTCAAGGGATTATCCAAACTCAGTAATGTATGTAATGTAATGTTGAGGTATACCGGAACAGATAAGAAAAAGTGAAAAATTGCAAAGTAAATTGCAAAGAAATTTATTTCTGGTTTGCATACAAACACAATATTTGTTCTGTGCCATGTTTTATAAAGATGTAGAACACCTGCCACTATTTAAATGGCCTTCAAAAGCATTCCCAGAAGTCATCTTTCACAATTATCTGTAATTAGAATTTATTATTTTTGTAGATAACATAAAAGAATACAGTTAATTGTTACATAACGCCATTACAAGTATTTTGTTATTACCCAACCCTGCCTGCATGCATGGATCGTGAGTTGTCCAATGTTTTAAATTACCAATAGCTGTTGGAAACCAGAAAAACAAGGAAAATATTCATGATGACAATTACAGTTTCTGTCACCTCATGAGTAACATAATGCATAATTCATCCAAAGCAAATTAGACTGAACTGTATCATATTAAAAAACAACTCTGCTCATTTTTAATGTTATAAGAAGAAGAATGCCAGTATCTGTGTGAGAAAGAGTGGAAGAAAGAGGGAGGAGGGAGAGCAAAGAGGTGATAGATTGAGATGGAGGAGGCGAGAGTGAGAACTAGAGATAATGAGTGAGAGAACGGCTACAGTTTGTTACGTGGCAGAATATTTCACATCAATTAGTGTATGTGTGTGTCTGAGTAAATAAGATGTCCTTGTTTTGGGACTGTTTCCTCTCCCATTCCGCTTCTCAAGGAGATTACAACAAACCTCATGTCATTGTTGTGTCCCCAGAGTTTGGTTGTAAATAGAACATAAACTGTTTTCACTGGAGTGTTTGCTGCCCAATCTGATTTATACTTCATGTCAATCCTCAATCCCGAGTCTCTTTCTCTCTCTTTAAGCACAGGCTACTCTAGTGGAACAGAAGTGGCAAAGTGAATGTATCGTCTCAGCTCATCCTTGATTGTAAATATAGGTACAAGGGTGTTTGACATAGTGTATTATGTTACAGTTCTCAGCGGTCTCACTATAATATTAGTTTTCCATCCCCAGTTTTCCCATATGCCTGAGATTTGTTCCCACAGTCGGGCCCACTTACTAATCTGGCTCTGTTAGCTGTAATGACATAGAAGGGTGCACACTGTTTATAACGAGACGGAGGCCCTGAGTGGATCATTAGTGAAAGGACTGAATTTCTCATAGAACTGTAGAAAAAGTGCAGAGAAACAGAAAACATAGCTCATCAATAATTCAGCGAGGGAGAACATTATAAATAGTTCATGAAATGTGGAACAGCGAGTGCTGTGTTTGATTCCTCATGTCACATAAGGTCAGTGTGTGTGTGTGTGTGTGTGTGTGTGTGTGTGTGTGTGTGTGTGTGTGTGTGTATGTGTGTGTGTGAGATAGAGAGAGATGCATGCGTGCAAGCACATTTATAAATGTGTGATGTGTGCCTGTTTGTATGTGGCTGTGAGAGTTATGGAGTGCCAGGAGCAGGTTTTATTGGAGACACTGGAAGTAGACATGATTTATCAGGAAATCAGTGACAACAGCAAATAGTGTGTGAACATATAACAGGTGTGGATTCTCTTTCAAAACAATTATGTCCTGAGTTAGACATCATTACATGGCTGCCATATGAGACATTCCCAAGCCTGTCTAATACATACTTTAATTTATCTTGCAGCACATAACAGATAACACACTCCAACTTATTCATGCTTGTTGAGCATAAATAAAAAATGAACAAAACTGATGCTTTTTGAGCTCCTTTATAAGACTCCCTGAATATTGAGATGGGCCAGACAAACTTCAGTTTAATATTGCCATGTCCCGATGTGTTAGCTGGGTAAAGCTGTTTGTCACCCCTGGTCTCTCCCTGAGGTTTTCACTGGTCTAGTCACAGAGACTTGGTCTTGGCTACTGGGAACACTACAAGTGTGCAGAGCTGAAATAAGGGTAATAACATTTAACAATTTACATTCTACGTATTAGTTAACAACACATTACGTCATGTGTACCAGCATGCAATCATGTTATTACCCTTACTTCAGCAGTGTAATACCAGAGTGCTGCTGCATGTGTGGTATGTCTTTATAAAAGGATCTTGGATCATCAGCAACAGGCTATGGCTATAGTGAAGCCACCTAGACACACACAGAACGTGCACACGCACACATGCATGCATTCACAATCTCATTCTGTAATGCACTTAATATGCTCAGCTGTAACAAAGCAATTACAGTCAGAGACTGTGTAAAGAGAGAGACCTTTTAACCTTCTGTAATACTATGTGAAAAGAATATATTGGCTCACAGTTCTGATTTGAACACTCCAACATGCAGTAAATGATGTAGTTGGTACATGAGGAATTGTTGATAAAGAGGAATCGCTTATAATGAATGATTAATTTGCCCATTATAAAACAGTTTATTTTCAAATAATTTCTTCTTGTAAATGGGCCATGATGTTGACTCAGCTGAAGAATCAGTTATGCCCATGAGCTATTGTTGCCTAAAAATTTTGTGAATTCTGTATACATAAAGAGAGCTGGTCTCTGAAAGACAGATGCACAGATTAAGTCTTTAATTTGAATTATACAAATCTTTGATGGAAATTCTCCCAATGAAATATTTCTATTAGTCCACCCAGGACTACAAATTGCTCCAGACTGCTTTGCCCTTGATGACACACCTGACACAATATGCTCCGAACATGTATGCGTCGAACATTTGTGAACATGCCACAGCTCGGCAGGAACATGGTTGCTGTTTTCACACTGAGTTACAATATATTTGAACATGTCAGAACATTCTCAAACACGCTGGAAGTGCTACTGAGGCTTGGCACCAGCCTGCGTCTCCCTCAGGAGTCCCATCCAAGCCAGATGGCTGCCGGCACCATGCATCCAAGCCTGCCGGGCTCAGCCTGGCCTCTCCCAGAGTGATGATGGTGCACCATCACAGACCCCACACCCACCCAGCCTCAGCAGCTTGCCGCCTTTTAATATTTCCATCACTCCTTTGCGCTGCATCTACTAAACTACTCATGGAAACCAACACACAAGTACTGGGCTTGAATCTACACAGGAACTCCGGATTTGCACTCCGGTGCGTGCACACCCACACACACGTCAGTGTGCACACATGCACAAATTCACACCCACTCACACACTGGTTCGGGGACTAACAGATTACATGCAAGGGTACTGTAGTAATCTGATTACAAAATAAATTGTTAATCGTAGTCTTGTACAGTTGATGCAAAAAAGACAGTACTCACATTCACAGATACTTAATTAAAAAAATGTGATTACTTGTGGGATTACTCAGAAACATGATTATAGACACAAAAATGGTTTTACACATTTTGAAATAGTAGAAATAGTGACTGTAAGTCACTGTAAGTGAAAGACTGTAGACGATAACATCCTTACATTACTATAATAATAAAGTGGAATAACAACAGTCTGATAACAGCTCATTCATAATAATAAAATGAAATACATTACCCATAACTGCATATTCTATGGATTTCAGAGATGGAGTAATCCAAAGGGAATTTAGATAGAATTCTGTTGGATTATACTACTGATTACAATTTCTAAATGTTAATAGTAACCTATAAAAGAATAACACACACACACTACAGTTCACCTTCCTGCTCTGTTCTTTCAAATGAATTAATTGAATGTACTGTGTGATCCTATCTCCCCTCCCAGTAGTCCTGCCATAATGACAGAAACAAGGATGTAATCTTCTTCTGTAATATTCTATTGTTGGCTTGTATCTTACTGTCTTACTTCTGACTTACTGAACTGTGTTCTACTTCTCTTACAATGCACTTATTTAGGACACAGTGTCAGATATGATAAATGTTACATCTCTTTTTCTCTTGACATGTCGTCCTTTAATTCGGACAGTATGTTCTTTTGAAAATCTGTTACTGTTCCCTTTTCTCTCTTCTGTCTGTTAGTTTCAGTCTTGGTCTGCATGGTTCCATGCACACACCTCTATACTCTTTCCACGTTTCATTGCTCTTCTCCCTCCATTCTCATTCCTCTTCCTCCTGTCTACATGCCTTAGTTGGAGACTGCTTGCTGTTGACACATTGATTGAATTGGCAATTACTGCTGGTTGAATTGCTCGCAGTTGACATTGCAACATGAGCACTCAGCCCCCTTGATGCAGTGTGCGCTCTGTTGATTTAGCAGCAACATCAGGGAGAGCATTTTAAAACCCCTGCACATAAGACACAGTGTATTTGTGAGAGGTGAGACAGACACAGAGGGAGGCAGAGAGAGAGAGAGAGAGAGAGAGAGACAGAGAGGGAGGGAGGGAGGGAGGGAGGGAGGGGAGAGAAATCTTGTAGAAGGACCTAATAGTTGAGGGTATTGGTGGTTCTAATCCCTGTTGCGGGAGTGTAGTGATCCCCTTGAGTACGGTGCTTAACCCCAACACACCATTGTAAAGATCCGCCCACACAAATGAGTGCCATCTGAGAATAGTAAGCCTTGTTGGATGATTAAGCTGTGAAACTGGCATCTTGAATTTGATTGAAGAGAGTGTTGGAGAGACTGTAATGGTGAAACAGAGGCTTTCATTTAAATACTATATTTCTCATTCAGCAGCATGTGTTAAGAGGGTTTGAATGACATGGGGCACGTTTATGCCAAATCCTCGCACTATAGTATACTCGCTGACAAGATTCAGCCAGTGACCAAAACTCCAACATGACAACAGGAAGCTGACGTGATGTACAGTTGTGACCTCTTCCTGTTGAGATTAACGTGGCACCCCAGCACAGATGGTTCGCTGGTTTGGAGGCTTAAATGCCACTCTCTTTCAGCTCTGGGGCCTTTGTGTTTGGAAGCAGGCAGTGGGCTCACAGCGAGCTTATCCACCGCTGGAGTTGCATACACCATCTCTAAACTCCTGTATATCACAGATTTGCTGAGGTATTAGTGCTGCTGTTCATCCATAGATACAGAGGTGAAGCAGAACCAGAACTGTTTTTCCCCTTCCCGTGATAAAGCGCATGGTTTTCATTTTGTGTTCATAAAAAGATTTGTTGGCAGCTCTGCTTTACTGGACTCTAAAGTTGAGAGCGACGGGAAAGTGAGGAGAATGACTGGAAGATCTGCAATGTAGGTCATGAGCCAGACTGGAACCTTTGACATTGGGAGTGCATGGTACGAACCTTATTCTGCTAAGCCACTGTGCACCACAATTGTTCATTTCTCATGATATGTCTTTGAGGTCAACCTCGACCTGTTCCAAGCCCTGCCTGCCTCAGCAGCCATATCAGCTCTTTTGATGAATGGCTATCTGAGGAGCAGCAGTGACCATATTGAACTCGAATTATCCCCTCCAGTTCTTTTCCATGGTTCTCTCTTCAAATGCCCTCCCTTTCCTGAGTGTGCTTGGAAGCCTACAAGGGACCTCAACATTGGCTTAATCACCTCTTCAGAACTCATCATCTTCAAGGCCTGGTGGCTATGCTAACGAGCTCCAGCGATGCTCCAGGGGCCCCTGGCTGTGCCGTGTCTCTCCCCGCTGTCAGAGCCACAGAGGTGGGGCAGAGCAGTCCTCCCACCCCTGCTACTGGGCCCTCCTGTCTCAACACATCATTTCACCCGCCTCATCTGTGCTCCTGCTCTCTCTTCTCCTCAGTACCTCAGGCATGCAGCTACTCCCCCTAAAGCTGGCATTAGGAAAGAAGGAGGGGTTTAGTCGAGCGTTTGCTATGCTTAGAGGCTGCAAACACTGAAAGTCTGGCTACACAAACCTGAGATTATAGAAGGGAGACGTGTGGTTGTATGTTGGTGGGGTAAAAAAAATACAGCCAGAGAGAGGGAGAGCTATAGAGAGAGGGAGCAGGAGATTGAGAAACAAAATGAAAGAGATAAAACACACTGATCAGTCAGATATTAAATTTAACCCCTTGCTAATCTTCTCAGTGCTGCAGCTGTCAGGCAGTAGACAAGATCAGATCAGTTAGTCAGGGCCTGGTCCGCTGCTCTGAACAGTGGGCCTGTACACATCACTGACAACAACAACAACAGTAGCAAAAGCAACATGAGGGCCTCCATTAGTGTAGACACTAGAGCCCCATTGCCCAGTGCAGCTTTGGTGCTGGAGGCTTGACACAACAACACAAGGAAGGATATCAGTTTTCAAAACAGGTCTTTAATAGGCTCACTTCCTTCATACATGCATTCTTTTAAACATCTACTTTCACAAACCCACATATATAGCAAATAAAATATAGATTTTGTTATCTTTAGTTGCTTGCTTTTATATTTGAGGGCTGCAAGGAGAGCATATTTAGATTTGTGATCTCAGTGCTTTTAGTACCAGTTAAAGAAATATGGCTCGAGATTCAGCAGAGATGTCTCCAGTAAATCTGCTTGCTTCATTTTGAACTTTGCTATTTCTCTCCTGACAACCACTTAGAAATCAACCACATGATGTGCCACCGTTTTCACCCTTCCATTAACAACTGTAATGGGTGAAATGACCACAATGCAAAGAACTGAAATGAAATACATTTGCTATGGGCTTATCAGCCTCATGAATGGCCTAAATAGCCCCCATATGAGATAATGTAGTCCTTTATGATAAGTGGAAAGACCTTTTATAGCTGTGTAGCTAAGTTGCTAGTTCCAAAATCAACAAAAGCTCTTCAACTGGGTTCTGTGAGAAGCCCAAAATGGCACCCAGCTCATATTTAAATAAACTGTATTTCTCCAGGAACTGTTGTCACATAAATGCTCATATGAATCTGCTCTTTGCACTGTGGCAGTGTCTCATGTTGTAACCTTTTTACTGTTACTGCTCTGACAGAACATTAATCTTTGAGACTACAGTTGGGATATAATGTAGACTTATCTATTTGTCAGATTGATGCACCTGAGAGATCAGTGTCTCAGTGCGTACATGTTTTGCTTGATTTAAAGTGTCCATAAAGAGTTGCCATAGCCATTTACTTCTGTAATGTGCTGAAAATAAATCACAACAAGATAGGGTTTGTGTTACTTCTCAATATCCCCTTTATGTCATAATTGCCATTATCCAGAATTGACATTTGGTGGAATGGTGAATTACATCACTCCACTTCAGGATTACACACTGACACACTGTCACACACACACTCAAAGGATGTTTAAGCCCCAATGCTGCCTTACAGACCGGTCGTGGTGCCATAGGTAACCTAGTTTGAACATGCATGCTAGGAGACACAGCACAGAGCAACCTGTCTCAAAGTCTAACATAATGCATAATGTTTATTTTGCTAGTCTGATCGAGTTGCCTGTCCTGACTTTGAGTAGCTCATCTGAAGACCGAACAGGTGTGATAGGGTACAGCTTGAGTATCTTGTCTGAAAGATATATGTGAGCTATATTAATTGCTTTTGCTTGGCTGTATATTTGCCTGGCAGGGGATTTAAGAAGCTCATCTAGAACAAAACAGTAGCGAGGAGACAGCCTGATTAACTTGTCTGGGAGACAGACATATGTTATGAGGTGTATCACTTGTTTTTGCTTGGCTGCTAGCAATAGAGTAAAACATGGCTTTGTTTGGCTGCAACTTGATTAACTTTGTGGAAGACAGATAGGTTAGGAGATATGAGTTTTGTTTTTGCTGGCCTGCTGCCTTTATATTTGTCTGGGAGGAGTTTTGTAAATGGCACGTCCGACTCGCTCATCTTTCTGTGTCTCGGGGGAGTTAGCAAATTATTTATGCCGCTGCCCCTCGTCTGTAAGACAGCTTTGAGACATGTTCCAGGATCAATACTTTTCTGAGACAGACTACACAACAGACTACACTATTATTGGCTAGTGTATGTCTCTGACTCAATTGGCCGATAATCTTGCTGACATTAAGCCTGTGTGCTGATTAAAGTCTGCAAAAGTGGAGGGAAGTGAGTGAGCCAGAACGCAGGAGTGTGTAATCAATGGGGACAGGTAGTGTAGGTGAAATAAGAACTGAAGAAAACACATAAGAAAAGGAAACATAAAAATGAAAAAAATAGCAAACTCTGACATGAACTTCCCACCCTACTCCATCTCGTAACCCCTCACCCCTCCACTGCCATCCCAGCATTGACAGCATAAGAGATTTCTTATCACGTTCACTGTATTAGGGACAGAGAGATAGATGCATCCACTGCTAAACTAAGCTGAGCTGTGTGTCACTGATATGGGTGCTTCTTAGCAAGATTGCAGAGGGATAAACGTTGTAATTCATCCTGAATATTCTCTGAGCAAATTAGCAGAGTAAAGCTAGCAGACTGACCTTATATCTATGGAAATAGGGGAGATATTTAAATCTAAGCAATGTGTGTGTGTGTGTGTGTGTGTGTGTGTGTGTGTGTGTAGGCTTATGTATGTGAATGTACCTGGAGTATGTGAATGTACCTGGAGATTACACATTATGAAGGCTAGCACTTTTAAACGGAAACCCCTAACAATGCATGAATATCAAATACCACCCTTTGCCTTCAGAACAGCTTCAATCCTCTCCTTGGAATGCTGTCCTACAAGTCCCGAACCGTGTGAAGTGGGATATTGAACCATTCTTCTCCTCCAAGAAAGCCTCCGGCTCTTTGAGGGATGAAGGAGGTGGAAATCTACTATGCACTTCGCACTCCAAAATCTCCCATAGAGGTTCTGTTATGTTTCGATCCGGTGACTGGGGAAGGGATTGGAAGGCTTTTGACTCCATCCTGGTGTTCCATCCTGTGAAACCACTCTGAATTTGTATAGGAGCATTTTATCATCTTGGAATATGGGAACATCATGAGTGCACAGCGTTTGCATCATCACCTGTTTCTGTAAAATGACCTCATTTTCCTTGGCCAATGTATGACTATGCAGAGCAATCAATGGACCTAATGACTCCCACAAGATGGCTGCTCATAGCATTACAGATCCACCACCATGTTAACCAGTAACAGACACTGTGGGTTGAAAGCATCCTTCGGCTTTCTCTAAATGTAAACCCATCCAGATGTAGGAACAAGGGTGAAAAATCACTCATCAGTCAGTGTATCTGTGACAGACTGAGCACAGAGGGAGATGTGAGCCGCACACTTTCTCAGTCAATAACATAAAAGATCTTGTGGGATTGCTGGTCATTGGTACTAATATCTAGAGGTCCCATACTGAGACAGGACAGCCATTGCCTTGTCCTGCTGGGCGGAGGGTGTGTGCTGGGGAAAAAAAGGGGGCACCTGTTGTCATTGTTGAAACAAACAGAAACAGACAGAATAAGTAAATAAAAAGCAGAAAACATGACCTGACCCTCTGCTACTCGGCCCCAGGAGGGACAGCGGAGACACACACTTAATGGCAGATGACACACTGTTGTCCTGCAGCAACACACACTCTGTTTGCTAGAATGTGAGTCGTCTGAGTCCCACCTCACAAAAAACAAAACAAAACAAAAACGCTCTTTCACATGCGAACCACCGCTGTTTTTGAGAACTGTATGTTTCACGGAAGTGTTAATAAGGGCAGCAATTTTTTTGTGGGTTTGTGTGACATGTGATCTGTCTGAGCTTGCTGTGCTTGTCAGTCCTGCTGCTGTAGTGATGATCTGCCTCTATTTCTTTATTCTGGTCCCTTTGCACTCACATCTACAGAGACGGGAAGTGTTGTCTGACTATCTTCTACTGTAAACTCCTCGGTAATGGAGTTGTTTGTGCACATTACTCAGGCAGTATTTAAGTAAGGGATAGGGCTCAAGCTTAATGACCTGCTTGCATGACCACTATGTTTGCTAAATTGTAGGCAATTTGTATGATAAAATATGTACAGTATGTAATCTATCTTACATTATCTAGTTTACATACAATCTGTGTTGGGCCCATATACATAACACACTAGAGTACTCCTTTCTTTTTGAAATATCTGGCAACTTAACATGATTTTAATTCTTTAATTAGTTTAGATTTTTTAAATTCATGTAAAGGTTTTAGGTTTACAATATCATTTCCTATTATGTAAAAAAGAGGATGTACAACAAGGGTGTTGTGAAGCATTTAATCTTTTTCAAATATGCTGATTGGATATAATACTCACTGCAGCAGATTGGGTTAAGGCTAGCCATTCAAGACCATGTTACACATTCTGTGAATGGATAGAGTTTGTCACATGCAAGAGTAGTTAGATTGGGGTGTGCAGAACCTTGTTTGCTGTGTTGTTTGCAGAAGCATGTGCATACAATATATTTCTTTCTAATGCTTTTCATTCAATTCCGCTGTTTTCCCAAGTTATCCCTCTTGCTTTCTACTTTAGAGACTACGGCAGTTTGGAGTAAAATTCAATTTTTTTTACAAATTGGAATAGCTATTCACTAAGACTAGATGGTTCATGCTCTGGATGTGACATTGTTTGAATTGTTTTTGGATAGAGCAAAAGTGATGTGGTTTGTTTTGGAGTACCAAGGCTAATAATCTCACTGAGCACTCAGAGAATTGGCTGGGTTACGCTGTCTTCTGCCAGTTGGCCTATCAAGCATGCTGCTGTCACTGAAAACCAGTGAGACTGAAGTAAAATAAAAAAGAATCATATTAATTCATTCAGAATAACTTTACATTTTCAACATCACGGGTCCATCTGCTCAGTCAGTAGGATCCCTCTGCCAGGCTACTGATATGTCTTATGATGGGCATGGTAAACCAATGAGCGTTACTATTATTTCTATATTTAGTCTACCTTGACTCCCTTGGAGTGTACTGTACGTCAGTGACTGGGGCTGTGGCTGAGTCCTGCTTGCTCAGTGGATGATCCTTCATTTCCTCCCTAATCCACAGGCCTGACCACATGTCCCCATTGAAGGAGTCCCAGGGGATTGACCTACATACCTGCTGACTCGGACTGACCTATCACAGCCGTGGCGTGGCGTGACAGAGCGTGGCACACTGCTGTGACATGTGCTCACTCACGCTTTGCACTGTGCACTTGGTAGTCTTATGGCACCGGTCACTGAGACCGCACGATGAATAGTAATGGAAATGATGTTTTGCGGGGCTGTAATAGGGATTACAGTAACCGGCCCTGTTGACCTCTAGATCTTACTCTGAATATTACCGCATCGAATACAGGATTGAATACAGTAAGATTATTTGTAGTGGTTTTGATTCTAATTGAATTCTGCTTCTGATTAGTATGATTACTGTTTTTGTGTGCATGTGCGTGGGTGTGCATACGTGTGCGTGTGCATGCGTCCGTGTGTGAGACTGTTTGTGTACCTGTCTGTCTGTGTCTGGGTGTGTGTGTGTGCGTGTGTGTGCAAAACAGTGTGTGGCACATTTCCCCACTCACCCGAAGCTCACCCCGGTCTCACCTGGTTGGCAGTGAACCCCTGTGCACGTGGTAGTTAATAATTCACTCTGACCCTCCGCTCCTCTGACCTTCACTTGTTACAAATTAATTATGACCTCCTCTGTCGTACGCCTCATTAATCTCTGTGAGACCCAGAACTTGACGGATTATTATTATGGTTTCCGCCTTTGCTGTTATTTAGTCATCCTCTTTATTTCAGTTGTTTGTTCTTACTGTGAAGGTTGGGCATCGGCTGACGTGGTCATCGCCTTTGTTGGGCATTGTCAGAAATATTTTATACTCGGGTGAATAAGGACCAAAGCTGCTCTGATGGGAAAGAAGTGAAAGCTATTGTCAAATTATATTGAGGGAAGTTGCCAGGGTAGAGAAAGTTTGCTGCTTAAAAGTAAAGTTGAATCAGTATGAGATATGATCACGCACGATGCATGACATATGCTGTGCTGTCGTGTATTTTTAATGTAGCCATGCAGTGCTGTAGCAATGCCTCCAGCTGCTCTCAGTGACCTACTCACTTTCCTCACAAAATGTTCTTATCTTTCCTTTGTAACGTTGCTTTTGTTTACCCTTGCCTTTACGATATCTGCTGCACACTTTATCAGGGCACTTCCACTCAACTTTTATTTTGTGCTATACTTTTGCTTACTGTATGCCCGCTGGTGATACTTTTACATTTTACATTGCCCATTTTACATTTTTGTCTTTCAAGTTCTGCAGCTGCAGCCTCCTACCTGTCATGAAGCAACATTTTGATGGACTTGCATTTCTGGAATTCTACTGACTTAAATATGGGAAATATGTTCAGGTCCTTACTGGTAATGAGCACTTGAAATATTCCATCTCACTGAGGTATGTGACTGCTTTTAATGACAGCTGACATTTCTTGCTCACAGCTTGTGGTCTGGTTCCTGGCAGAGAAGCCATGTGGGAGAAAGAGTCTTGCTGTGAGCTGACTGACAGTAAGAGAAAGCTGAAGTTGTGTACATACAATACGGCTGCCTGATGTGTATGTACACTTTTCTGAACAATATATCAAAATTTAGCGGTGTGTGTCAGTCTATGTCTGTGTGTGTGTGTGGAGGTGAGAGTGAGCAGGGGGTCCTATGTAGTCTTTCCTTGGTTATTTGCTTCCCTTGTCTTCCTCCCGTTGTAAAAACATGTGGCGGACTGTCTCCTCCAGTGTGTGCAGAGAATGAGAGCAGATGCCATTGAAAGGTTAGTTTGAGATTATTAATATGCAGCCTGCTCCAAGTGCAATATTTAGCAAGTTGCCTGAATCTGTCTGACTCCCTGTGTGCACAGCTTGTTTTTCTGTTCTGCGCGTTCATGTTATTGTGTGCATGTATGGGTGTGTATGCTCCCATGGGCTACATTTCTCTCTATGAAATTCTGCTCTCTCTGGCTCCCTCCATGGGTAGGAAGTGTTAAGGTTTTCCATCGCGCCCTCCCTCCCCATCCTGGTAGTGTGGCTCTGTAGCTCTGTTATCTTAGCACTCTTTTTTAACATTATTTTTTCGGCATTTGTGCCTTTATTAGATAGTACAAACTAGAGAGATAGGAAAGATTGGGAGAGAGAAGGGGATGACATGCAACAAAGGTCCCAGGATGGTACATGCCTTAGCCAACTGAGCCACCAGGACGCCCCATCTGAGCACTTCCACACTCCTGATTTCAGTTTTGATTGTCATTAGGGGCTTACAGTCTTGATAATCAATACTTTGATGTTATGAGCATTCTTTATTACATAATTTACTATTACATAATTTGGTAATTTCTACTACCCCCATCTGCACACACATGTATAGACATGCACGTGCACATATATGCATGCACACGTATGCACACGCATGCACGCACAGACACACATGCACATGTACACACACACACACACACACACACACACACAGTGTGAGTGATCAGGGCTGTAATGTCTCAGCAAGCTCCTCTGAGAGTGAGATCAATCTGTGAGGGTGGGATCAATCTCTCTGACCTTTTCCTTGTGGTAACCTGCAGCGTTCAATCTCTCATTATTTTGACAGTGAAAGGGCAGCTTTTCCGGCCCTGAGCTGACTGGAAGGAGCATCACCGTCCTGCTGGGGTTCACAGTATCCACTTTGGTCTCTTGCGTCAGAATTAGATTCACGCGCCATCTGCAGTTCACAGAGGAACACACACATACGTCACTCTTGGTAGTGTACTTTGACATTTGAAATTCAAAAAGAGAATTCTAAAAATATAATTCACATATGCTATTCCCCTGATTGTGTTTGAGTCATGTGTATATAAACCAGTCTCACACAAAGTAAAAAATGAAAGAGTCATGTTTCGTATCTCTGATGGCACCAAGCAAAGCAAACACCTTTTCTTGAGCTGTACATTTTTACAGTTCAAACCAACTGTGGACATCGTGATAGTACTTAAGGTGATTGTGGTACATTTTCTGCTGCAGAAATTGCTGCAGAAAACTATGAAATAACATTTTGGGAGTAAAGCTTCAGCATTCTATGAATCCACATAATAAGCCTCTTTACACAGTCATTGAAGCAGCTCCAGAAAGTGCCACCTAATGACTTCAAGATGAAGCTTTCTGGATCTGGATTTTGTTCTGGGGAGCATTTTCACAAACACTGATTGATCATTCCAAGATATGAGATACATAAGAATAACACAAATGTTAACATATTAACACATGTGAATTTTGTTTTAGGTTGGGCATTCTCTTGTTACGTCTTTTAAACAAATAGAAAAATGCAAACATATTTCATCATCAGCACAAATCAAATTGGATAAACAGTGTGGCTAGTCGTAATCAAGACCAAAATTTTAGAAAGGATTTTAGCCAAGGCAAAAGTAGTGGTTTTATTGTATGGTGAGATCAGCTGTGTGTTGTGTGCTGCCAGAGGGACGCCCGTCTTCCTCCCGTCTTCCTCCCACTGGTTTCTGCCCATGGTTCTCTTGTGCAGTTCCTCACCTCATCTGGCCAGGCCCATTGAGAAAAACCCAAACCTTTCACATGCGAGAGACGTACGTCAGGTTCAGAGGTCACACGTGAAATTTTTAAGTTGGCATATTGTATGATATATATCGCCTAGAATTAGACACAATGAACCCATTGATGCTAGCAGTCCTGGTGATGGCTGACACTGTCCAGTGATCCCAGGGACACATGTTCAATCCCCAAACAGCCAGTGTATGTTCATCAAAGACCCCTTGAGCAACATACTGAAAACCACCCCTGATGACTCATCATATGTTGCAGTGGATGAGAGCAGATGCTAAATGCCTCAAATGTAAATGACAGGTTGCCAGTTACAGTGAGTCTGTCATCCTGTCAGCAGCATCTGAGTTACAGTTCAGAGTCAGGGTTAAGTACACTTTCCATTGAGTGGACCTGTTAGCCTCCTGCTCTGTAACGAGGTTACCAATTCACTAACAAGATGATCTCACTAACAAGCTGAGCCCGAGCCCGCTGACTGTGACACACACACACACACACACACACACACACACACAGTCTAAGTCACTTTTGGGGTATTTACATAGACTTACATTCATTTCCTGGAGACTTACCCTAACCCTAACCCTAACCATAACCACTACTTACCTAAACCTAACCCTTACCCGGATGGCCAGTGCCAAACCTAGATAGCCCTGATAAAAAGCCCCTCTGTTCTTTGAAACAGTTGTGGTCAGGGCTCTGGGTAACACATCCAGGAACAACCAACCTAACCTTAACCTAACCCTAACCTAACGCTAACCTGCACTGACCCAAAAGTCAGCTTTTTACCAATTGGGGACACGGCTTTTGTCCCCAATTGCACAAGCCGTCCCCAATCAACTGGTCTTAAGTCTGGTGTGTGTCCCTGAAAGTGTCTTAAGTCATACCCCCCCACACACACACACACACACACACACAGTGAATGATGATACACAACAGAAAACTTCCTCCACTGCAAGGCCAAGTTTCTTAAGAGTTTTTTTTCAACCACAAAGACACTGTACAATCACAAAAGGATTCAAAAACCAATCACATACTATTTCACAAAATTTCTGCTTAAAGAAAAGAATCATTTTCCTGTGACCTTTAAGTTTTTGCTGTAGTTTAAGTGGTATGTATTGGTATTAGAAAGCCTCTGCAGCTTCCATTCTTCTGATGGCAGTAGAAAAGTAGAAAAGTGGCAGGGATCGCCACACTGAACTGGTTGTTCTGTTTTCAGGGTGCATTAAAGGCCTGTCTCGGGAGCACAGAGGCTCAGTCTTTCATACGGACCTGATTTTCTCCACACCGTGTGGGTGAGGTGGAAAGCACAGCCTACATTGCTCACTGCTGTACAAGCCAAAGCACTCTACATGAATAATTTGCTACTCCCAGCTCCGGTTTGGCCTTGCTCCTCTCTCCCTTTCACCCACGCAGTGATGTTATGCTGATTCAGGAGCAAAGAGGCGAGTTTGGCAGTGCCAACATGGCAGGAAGAAAACTGCTCTGTGAAACAAAAAAAAAAAAGCTCATTAGTATCTCATTTAGGCTTTTCTGTTATGAACATGCCCCAAAAACGGTAAAGACAGATTGGACGTGCCGCTGGTTGAGAGGAAGTTAGCAGTGAGTTCCTATTTGCTGAAGGAGGCAGCGGACTTATCAGAGGATGGGATATTTTTAGATGGCAGGTTTTTGTCCAAAATTTCCATGATAGTCTATGTAAATGCGTGTGTGTGCATGCATGTGTGCATATGTGAGTGTGTGCATGTGTGTGTGCGCATGTTTGGTAGAATTAAAGTTGCATAGATTTCTATAGTCTGTCTGTACTCTGCTATATTGTAGTATAGCTTCGGTAATTTCATCTTTGTCCCGCATTGCCCCGTCCACAAACACATGAAGGTTTTTCTCCATGAGTCCATCTTGTTTTTGTTTTTTTTACACGTGAAAGAAGCAGCACAGATGGTTAGTTCTGAGAGCACTGTACCTGTTTATATATAGCTTCTCAGTAGAGCACTTGAGAGAGATGAAAACAAAGCAAGTCTGTCTGTTTGGCATGCCAATGACTCCCTCCACACTTCATGGTCTCACTTGAACAGACAACAGATTCCTGTAGGATTTGGGCATAATAAGAGAGGCTTTATCTTGCATGGAAAAATAGCATTAGTAAAAATAGCATATCATACATAGATTTGAAATGTAACCACCATCTCTCTCTGTAGTCATATGTTGTTTGATTTTGCCAGCTTATGGTGTTTGGAAATGTCACTTGGTCACAGTAAGTGGATGAAGTTCCATTCTCACAGCAGCTGTGTGTAGAAATAGTTTGCATCGTCCTTGAAAGGTGTTCTCTTTTATACCCTGGCCAAATGTTTGACAGCCTCTTATTTTATCTCCTTTTATGCTTGAAAAATTTGTAGCTGCCCACACTTGTCATAAGGTTGCTGCATGCAGCACTGTTAAACTGCCTATTTTCTTAGCACTAAGGTTTTTGAATGGCATCACGAAGGAGCTGCGTGATCCATCAGTCATGTTGCATACAGGCTCTAATTGAGTTATTATAAGGTCACATGAAAAATATGATGTGTTGTAACAGTTAATGTCACTGCTGTATGTTGTCAGGTGTTGTATTGATCACTAACTGCATAAACTCTAATTAAATTTTAGCTCGTCTATACTACATGCAGGTTGACACTGATATGGAATGTCCATATCGATATTAGTTGTATTTTACAGATATGATATCCATAAGAACAGGTTGTCATAACACAGTGCAGTTCTATCGGCCTGTAGGCAATCTGTGGGAGTACATGGCTGATTGTAGACACTTGTTCTTCATGACTGAACCTAGCTTCATTGAGCACGTTCTGCTAGTCATTGGGGCTAAACATCTAGAGGAAATGACATGTTCAAGTTATGGTTCTTAACTGTCTTCTAAGGCGCTTTTCACACCTTCTGCAATCTGTCCACTGGTGTCCTGAATTGCCTGTTTGGACTGCAGGACTGAGACCAGAGAGGGAGAATCATTTGTTTGAGATATTCCATCATTGGAGGTAAACTCCCTATCTAGCTTCATATCAGTGTCAGTTAAGTCAACTTTTATTGTTACGTTGTATGTAGAGGTTCTTAGATTATCTCACTCATCTATTAATATTAATATTATCACATATAGTTAACATTACCATTGGCATCTAAAGCACTGTCCATCATCTTCACCACCCTCTTCCTCCTCCTCCTTTCCCTCACCCTATTCCATGATTCCACCTCAACATCATCATCATCACCACTTCTTCTCTTCTTGTTCTTTTTCATCATCATCTTTTTCTTTTTCTTCTTCCCTCATCCCTTCATCACAATATTGGTACATTTTAGCTGTTAACTGGTAACTTTGTCTGCCAACCACTTCAGCAGTTAGCCAACCATTGTTTGGAGATTCCTTTCTATCCCAAAAATCTGTTTTACTGGTAAAATAGTGAAAGCGGCCAGTGATGTTTTTTCAGCCACCAGCCACGGTGACCAGTGGGCAAAAAAGTGCTTCCTACACTGGTCAACCCACAATTAGAGCAGAACCCTGAGGACACACAACCGTAGTAATGAGCACTGACTGGAGAAGAGCAAAATCAATCTCTCACTCTCGCATGGAGCCTGATCAATTTCTGCACACAGGTTTAGTAAGGAGGAAAGGAAGAGAGACAGTGGCTGGCACTCCCAGACCTTACCAATGGAGACTTGTCTGTCAAACACTAGTCTATGGGGTCTGTAGATTAAGATCATGCTGTTAAGATGTTGGTGTCCAAACTATTCTCACTCTCTGTCTCTCTCTTTCTCTTGCTCATAATGTAAATTTTTCGTACTTATTTATATTCTTCAGACAAACAGCCCTGCATTAGCCTACCTTCCATGTCAGCATTTTCAAAAAAGTGGAAGAATCACAATATCTTTCACAAGTACTGTATATATTTTATTATATTTGATAGTTGCAGTGTGTGGAAAATCTAAGGGCATTTGAAAAAATAAACTTTTGTTTGGGGCCTTCAGTGGCATCTTAAATGGATTTTTGGACTGCAGTAAAGATGTCCTCTGATAGGGTCATTGAACACCTGCATTGTGTTTATTTATTAGCTTTCTGTGAGAGTGTTTTGTTGTTGAATTCCATCGTCTGTATTAATGCTTTTGAAGTATGACAACAATAAAAGAAATGATTTATTGGAGAGATGGTAATCGGCAATAGAGGTGTTTATGAGGTTATTTGTTTTGTTGTATGAGGCTGTGACACAGCAATGCTATTTCTCCAGGCTTGAGGCATAGATGATTATCATAGAAACCGAGGGCCGGGTTACAAATATGGTGCCACCATCTCTCTTTTCAGCTTTCATAACCTGTAATAGAACCATTTCTTTCACATTGACCGGTCTCATCGATCTGCTACATTGACCTGAAATCGTATCTGTTTCTGTTAATATCCTGTCTTTGATGGGTTTTGTTCTAGATTTTTAGTGGTGTCAGAATCTATAACTACCTCCAAAGATAGGGCTCAGAGGATGACTGTGAAGGACGAATGCTCTCATCCTGCTCTTGCTGATGAGAGGTATGCCATGGGTTCCATAAAAGGTCTGATTACAGTTGCACCCCTCCAATCTAATAGCAGATGTGTTAATTTGTATTCACACACACACTCTTCCTCTGTGTACTCTGTTTCAGAGTGCTTAACGTTGTCAGATGATTAAGTCTTCTCTTACAGATGAAAGGCCTTGTTTGGACAGGCTTTCAAATATTCAGTTGTTCAGACTTGCTAGACTGAGTCCTTGGCCTTCCATGACCGTTTATGAAGCAACAACTTTCTTATTTAATTCAATTTAATAACAGACATACTTTATATTTCTGTGCCCATCAATCATCACCTCTTTGTCACACCACATAAGTGATGTGTTGACAATGTGTCAATATCACAGTAAACACCAATGCTGAACATGCTTTGTGTATTTAGAGTCAGATTACTGCCCGTTAAAAGCCATTTCCCTTTTGGTTCGCTGTCATTTCTGGCACCGTTCACTTAATAGCAGAACTTGAACACATCAGCTTTGATCACAACAGGCCTATGAAATAGTAATAGGAGTGCAGTACAATATCAAAGCTGCAGTCAACGTGACCCTAAGGAAACTTTGAGTTTGAGTTTGACAGTGTTTCTTTTTTGCTGATGCTACTGTACATGAATGATAGAGTTTCTTATGAAAGGCTAACACACTTTTCCTTATGATTTTATTTTCAACATTCCTGAATATTTTTGTGTTTGTGCTTGTCTTTCAGAAGAAAGAATGGCTCTGCTTGAATTGCCAGACCCAGAGGGCTCTGTCAGGAAGCTTGGGAGATGCTCCTGCTCCTGTTCCACAGCCAATGGGATCCCCCCGGGCACCAGCTCCAGCCAATCAACAACCACCTCAGCAGAAAGCGCCCAATCAACTTCCAGGGCCTAGGCCCACAGGTCCTCAGCTACAGAAACCACCGGGTCCCCAAGTAAGTGGCCCTCTCTCTTCTGTCAAACATGCTGGGCCTACCCCTCAGACCAAGGGGCCCAGCCAACCTTCCCCTCAAACCAAAGGTCCCAGCCAACCTTCCCTTCAAACCAAGGGTTCTACCCAGCCCTCTCCTCAACCCAAGGGTTCGACTCAACCCTCTTCCCAAACCAAGGGTCCAACCCAACCCTCATCTCAGAGTAAGGGACCTGCTCAAACGAAAGGCCCTAACCAGTCTCATGCTCAAACTAAGAGCCCCGCTCAGCCTGCTAACCAAGTGAAGGGCCCTAGCCAGGCCAAAGGGCCAACTCAGACAAAGGGATCTGCCCAGACTAAGGGGCCTTCTCATCCCTCTGGTGCCAAGGCTTCATCCACTCCTGGTAAAGCAACACCCACCTCTGCCAAGGCCTCTCCCACCCCTGCAAAAGCAGCACCTTCCCAATCTAAACCCACAGGTAACAACCAGACCCGCAAACAGCAGCAGAGCCAGGAGAAGACTAAAGTCACAACTAAATCTCTAAAGGAAGACGTCAAGGCCTCACCAAAGAAGGCATTGTCAGAGGCTATCACCTCATCAAAAGACATGAAGATAACTGAAGATTCACAGAAGTCAAGACACCATGAAGTGAGCTACCTGCAACTTCTTCGCCTTCACCTGTTAATCTTGATTCATCATTTTTTTAATTATTTTTTTTTTGCTCCATTCTAATAATTGTAACCATGTCTCATCATCATCATCATCATCATCATCATCATCATCATCATCATCATCTCGTCATCATCATATCTTCTTCTTGTATTTCTTCTTCCTCATCATCATAATCATTGTAATCATCTTCTTTTTGGTCTCTTCTTCTTCTTCTTCTTCTTCTTCTTCTTCTTCTTCTCCCCCATAATCATCAGTTCCATCCTCTCCACCACCATCATCTTTATGTTATAATTACAGTTCATCCTCAGTATCAGCATCTTAGTTAATCTCAGTTAGTTAGTAGTTAGACAATCTATCATCAATTAATATTATCATTATGTAATAATGGTAGTATCACATATCATTCTTTCATCATAATAACAAATTCCTTAAAACCATTTCCTTGTCATTATCATTATCATCATCATCAATATCATCATCGCCATCATCATCATCGTCATCATTGTCGTCATCGTCATCGTCATCTTCATCATCATCGTCATCATTATACCAGTGGCCACTCCTTATCTTGTCTTTCCTCCACTTCTCGTTGTGTACCCATTTATTTTTATTTGTACCAAATGCAAGCTTTGTGTTTAGTGTGACTATCTGTGATGATATTTTAAACATTTTGAGCATGTTCATGAATTCTCATTATTCTTCAGCGGTTCGAAGAATGCAATGGAGAATGCATACAAGATGGCAATCAAGCATGTAACCAAATGGCATTTGTCTGTAAATGTTCCTATGTTAAACTGTCTGTTATACTCACTGTGTGTGTTAATTTATTTAGCCATCTGTGTGTACATAACATGAAAGGCAAATTCAACCCAAATAGTAAGACAATAAAATTCAAGTCAATGGGTTTTCTTGATTTCAAAATCAAACTCTATTCACAAACAAGCTATCCAAACTGAAAATTTTGACCAGAGTTCTAATATATTTTTCTGTTTTTTTTGTTGTTCAATAACATAAAATCTGGAGATTCATTTTGTCTCATTGCCATTAAAACCAATATATAGTTGCTGCACTGCTCTATGGGAACTGTAGGCAAAGTCAAAGCTCTTTGACTTCTAAAACTTAATCGCAATGAACAATAGTAATATTTTTGTCTTTGTATTTGGCCTAAAATGCAAGTCTTCATTATTTTTGGGTTGATTTTACCTTTAAGTGTTACTATGTCTGGTGCTTTGATAAAGAGTTGGTTCTTTGCAGTGTAATTATTCTCTAATATCTTGTTAGAATAGGATTATAGAATGTATCTCATCTGTATAAGGTCCAGTGCTTTAATTCAAATCCCTATTATCTATGAAACAAATGCTCATAAAAGTGTCACTGCTGATGAGTCTGGTGAAATAGTTGGATAGAAGGTGTGCACTGAGGCTTGTAATAGACCTTGCCATGAATTAATTCAGGGCAAAATGATGCTGTTTCTTGCCTCTGACCTCTCTCTTCCTCTTCCTCTCTTTCCCCAGGATTCCAACAAATCAAGTACACAGAGTTTGAGTGACACTGGGTACTCTTCCGATGGGATCTCCAGCTCTCATGGGGAGATAACAGGCCAGATCCGGGAGGAGGGAATCAAGCTCAATGAAAGAGGTGCTTCGAGCCCCTCAGAGATCACCAAGCTGGAGAGCTCCATGAGGCCCCTGCTAGAGTCAAAGACTGCCTCAGACCAGAAGCAGAGGCCACATTCACTGTCTGTCGGACAGGACCGGGAATACAATCCTGATGAGGATGCAGCCAGGGAAGAATCAGAGGATGACCTCAGTTGTAAGCTGCGGCATGACTATGTGGAAGACAGCAGTGAAAGTGGTCTCTCACCATTGCCACTCAGGCAGAAGAAGTCACATAAAGATATAACAGATGAGGAGTTCATGAGGAGGCAAATTATGGAGATGAGCGCTGATGAAGAAGAGCAGGAGGAATATGGAAACCAGAAAACCAAAAGGGGACATAAAACCAGTGGGGATTTGGGGAAGGAGAGACGGCGACTCTCTCACCATTCAAATAGTTTTGAGGAAGACACTAAGGGGTCAGATGGTGTTTATAAGGCAACTGAAGATGAGGAAGGCTTAATGGCCTCTCAAGGAGGCCTCCGGCGATTTAAGACCATTGAACTGAACAACACCAACAGCTACAACCGAGAGATGGAGCTCAGTACTGAGCATGACCTAAGAGAACCAGAGCTGGAGATGGAGAGCCTGACTGGCTCTCCGGAGGAGCGGTCCAGGGGGGAATATTCATCCACCCTACCTGCCACCACTCCCAGCTACACCTCTGGAACATCCCCCACATCTGTGTCATCTATGGAGGATGACAGTGACAGCAGCCCTAGTCGTAGGGCAAGACTAGAGGAGGCAAAGCAGCAGAGGAAGGCTCGGCACCGGTCCCATGGCCCACTGCTGCCCACCATTGAGGACTCGTCTGAGGAGGATGAGCTGAGAGAGGAGGAGGAACTACTTAGAGAACAGGAGCAGATGAGAGATCTAGAGCAGCAGAGGATCCGTAGCACTGCTCGAAAAACAAAGAGAGACAAAGAGGAGCTACGGGCACAGAGGCGCAGGGAAAGATCCAAAACTCCCCCCAGTAACCTCTCTCCAATTGAGGATGCATCGCCAACAGAGGAGCTGAGACAGGCAGCAGAGATGGAGGAGCTTCACCGATCATCATGTTCTGAATACTCACCCTCCATGGACTCGGAGGCAGAGGGATTTGAGATGATTGGTGGAAAGCTCTACAAATCAGGGAGTGAATACAACCTTCCAACCTTTACATCTCTCTACTCCCCTACAGAAAAAACTTCAGCAACGTCACCACCTGACAAAACACTAAAAAGTGCAGAGGAGGTCTATGAGGAGATGATGAGGAAAGCAGAGCTCATGCAGAAGCACGGACAACCAGTAAGCAGTCAACAGAAAGGTGCCCCTCATCCTAGCAGTAAACAGCATCTAGAAACTGGAACTGTCTTAACCCCTGGCTCGAGCCCCACCCAGATCACTGCACCTATGTCCTTCTCCACAACTGGGAGTGATCCAAGAAAGCCAGGAATTCATGCAGCACAGCATTTATCAAAAGAAACCCAAAATAGGATGATGACACAGACTGCCAAAATTGGAGGTGTTGTTGGGGTTGCCACAACCAAAGCTCAAGTCAGTCAGACTGCCACAACTCGACAGGCAGGAAGTACAGCGCCTGCCAGAACAGGCTCCCAGGGGCCCACACAGGCAGCATCATCTGACAGTGGAGCATCCTCTCTTACCTCCAAAGTCTTCTCCTATTTCAAAGGTCCTAGCCCCCCACTCTCCCCCTCCACTTCTCCAACACAAAGCCCGACTCATTCGCCATCCCTGCGACCCACTGGTGCTGCTGGCAGGCAGCTGCCTTCCCTGCCTGGTGGCCCTACATCTCCAGCAGCGCCCCATGGAGCTCAGGCACCGCAAAGGGCAATTTCACCACGTCTTGCAAGACAACAGTCCTCTCAAGATTCACCAGTGATGGTGATTACACTGGGCTCTGAAACAACCAGTCCTGCCAAGCCCCTTACTGTAAATTCCTCCACTTCCCCTTTATCATCACCAACACAGGTCAGCTGTAAAACCTTGTATAGCTCCCAGCCCCCTTCCACAAGTTCCCCAACATCCCCACAAGTGCATCCATCACAACAATCCCCTAAACATTCTTCACAGATGGCCCAAAATATTGAAAAGGTAAATATTGGTATGAGCACAGTGACCACAACCACATATAGTCGTGGATCATTGTCTATGGAAAATATATCTCTATGTAAAATCTCAAACATTCCAGGCACTTCACAGGTTGTAGGACAGGGCCAAATACATCCGAGCAGTAATGTGGTAGATCTGAGAGCCCCAATGAGATCTGCTCCAATTATAATGACAGACCAGGGGATGGACTTAACATCCCTGGCTTCTGACACAAGGAGATACTCTCTAGGAGCAGAGCAGCCATCTGGACGGCACACAGCAGTACAACCACTTATCATGAACCTGAATGCACAAGAGCAACCACATATATCCATATCAACACCAACCACAGTTAGCGTCACAGTTGCAGCTTCTATGTTTATGTCCCAACCCAAGCAACCAGTGGTGTATGGAGATCCTCTACAGAACCGTGTGGATCTTGGGCAGTGTGTTGGATCAGCAGTATGTCTAACTCAGAGTAAGCCACCAATTACAGACCCATCTATTCCCAAAATTGACGCCTGCCTGGAAGACCTAGGTATCCAACAACACCAACTACAGTTACAGCAGCAGAAGCTCCTGCAGCAGCAACAGCTCCTTGAGCAGCAGCTCCAGCAGCACCAGCAGCAATCCTCTTTTGCTCGTTACAACTTAGCTAATCAGGTCCAGCCTCTGCTGTTGAAAAAAGACCTTGTAGTGAGCCAGACAAGCAGTGCCCAGCCTGTGGTGAGTGTTAGTGCCATTCCTAGAGTATCCCCCCTACCTCCACAGTCAGTGTCTGGGGCTCCTGCTTCTAATACTCCACATGAGATCTATGGTGGGGTTGCCTTAGAGTTGAAGAATAAGCCCACGGTAATGAACTTGTCCACAGGTAAGCCCCATGTTATGATGGTGCAACTGGATGAGAGTAATACATCACAGGGGGGAACAGTGACTCAGCTGGCAAAGCGAGAGGAGCCTCCTCCCCCTCCCCCTCCCCCTCCCCCTCCTCAGGTCCTGGATCTCACTGGACAGATCAAACCAGAAAACCAAGTGGCTTGTTGTGATGTTGTTTACAAACTGCCCTTTGCTGGTACCTGTTCAGGATCATTCACTCAGAGGCCTACAACAGTAGCATCAGATAAAAACCCCACCACTGAACCTTCTCAAGCTGCCCATCCTCCCCCTCCACCACACTACATTTCCAGCCAACAGCAACAACACCAGGCACCAGCCACACAAGGAATAACAGAAGAACGTACACCCTACCAACCACCCATACTCCCCCCGGGAAGAATACAGCCCTCCATGTCTGACACTAATCTCCCTTCCATGACTGATGCTGGTCCTCAGCACTATCAGAGTAATGTCCAAGGGGGTCTGGCAGTTGATCTGAGTAGCATGAATCAGGCTTATGAGGGTGGGTACCTTGGCATGGGAGCACAGTATGGATCTTACACTGACTTACGTCACCAAGGAGATGTTGCAGGCCCTCCATTACCCCTGCGTCGATATGGCTCCATGTCAAATATAAATTCGGACTATGGCTACGGTCCACGTGACCTAACAGGAACCGCACAGGATTCGAATCTGGCACAGTACAGTGCAACCACCGCCAGGGAGATCAGTCGGATGTGTGCAGCTCTAAACTCAATGGACCAGTTTGGGAGCCGCTATGGAAATAATCCTGAACTTATGGGGTATGGGGCTGGAAGGGGTGGATCTTTGGGTAGGCTTAACTTAGCATCAATAAGAGCCAACCTACTGTATGGCCCTGATGGAAGACCATCGGCAAATGGCCAAACTCTAACTAACTTAATAAATGCTAGACAAGCAAGTATACGAGCCCTGTACCCTGCTGCTATGAGAGGAGCTGATGGCATGATATATTCCACCATAAACACTCCTATAGCTTCTACCTTGCCAATTACCACCCAGCCTGCCTCTGTCCTACGTCCCATGCCAAGAGGAATATACAGACCTTACCCTACAGGTGTAACTGCTGTACCATTGGCTAGCCTTACCAGGTTGCCTCAAGTGACTCCTAGGATGCCTCTATCCACACAGGGTCCATACTCCTACCCTCCTTCAAACCAGTATCCTACTTCAGCCCCACCCACAGGAAGTGTGCCTGCTATAATCAGCTCCCACCAGGAAACTCCAGTCTACCTTGGGAAGCCTTTAACAACTGTTGCTGCACATACAGCTTCAACCTTACCACCAACCCAACCTGTAGCACATTTGGGAGCACAAAATGTATCAGCACCTGGTATGCAAGCTACTGCAATGCAAATTCAGCCTGCGGACCAACAGACAAACCAAACTCAAATCCCTACACAGAATGTTACATCCCTCTCTCAAGGTCAGCCTCAAAATATACAGCAGGTGCAGGCCCAAATGCAGCCACAATTACAAACACAACAGTTACCCACTCAAACTCAACCTTTATCCTTGACTCAAACTCAACCGCAAATTCAACCCATTACTCACCCTCAGCCACAGGCATTAGTGCAGCCACAGGCCCAGCCACAAACCACACCCCATGTTACTGCTATAGCAGCACCCAGCTCCAAACTTTCTCCTCCCGTGGATGTACAGAAAGATAAGGAAGAGGAGAGATTGAATCAGCAACAAGAGCAAATGCTGCAGCTAGAGCGAGAGCGAGTGGAACTGGAGAAATTGCGGCAGCTGCGCCTACATGAGGAGCTTGAAAGAGATCGTATGGAGCTCCAGCGACACAGAGAGAAAGAACAAATGCTTGTGCAGCGTGAGATTCAGGAGCTGCAGACTATCAAACAGCAAGTCCTACAGCAACAGCAAGCAGAGCGGGAGACCCAGCTCATTATGCAAAGAGAACAACTGGCCCAGCAGAGGATGCAGCTCGACCAGATTCAGTCTCTGCAGCAGCAGCTCCAGCAGCAGTTGGAGGAGCAGAAGAGGCAGAAGACGGCAGCAGTGGAGGCAGCAGCGGTAGCTGCAGCAGCAGAGGCAGCCGCTGCATCAGCAGCAGCAGCAGCTGCAGCAACATCAGCCCAGGGTGCTATACAAGGTGTAGTTGTTGGAGGAGGGCCTCCTCAAGGGTTCATTATTTGTGACCAGAGTGGTAGAGTGATTCAACAAGATGGACAGAGTGTCCAGTTCTGGCAGGATGGGCAGGTGGTTCAAGCAGTGGTGGCTGCTAGGCCTATTCATAGTTCTGCCTCTGAAATGTCTTTAAGAAACAGTGACGACCAAGCTGATTCCAAGATGATGAAAAAGCAGAATTCCATGCCTCGGCTGAGGGATGGCTCAGAGGAGGACTCAGTGAAGAGGATTGCAGACAGCTGTGTGCAAACAGATGATGAAGACGGAGAGGACAGATTCATGAACAGGCGCAGGAGAACAAGGCGGATTGCAGACTGCAGTGTGCAGACTGATGAGGAGGACCAGGGAGAATGGGACCAGCAGCCAGTAAGGCGCAGGCGATCACGCATATCCAAGCACTCAGACTCCGCTGTTGAAAATAAATCAGAAGGGTCATCCAAAGTGTCTTCCTCAAGTATAGCTATTCAAACCACCAATGATTCTTCATGCCAGACAGAGCCTGACCAACTAGGCAGGGTTTCACCTGCAATCCACATAACCATGGCAGAGACCTCAAAGGTTGACCTATTACATTACATAGCGGCCCCTGAGAGGACCCAGAAAGGAGAGAGTCTGGCTTGCCAGACAGAACCGGAGGCTCAATCTCAGGGGGTGGTTGCCCCTCAGCTTAGTGTGCCTACAACCATCAGTCCATACTCCACCAGTCTGCATATGGTGGGTGCTAACCCATCTGATCCAGCCTCTACTCGACTCCAAGGAGTTGCTAAGTTTGAGAGGAGGAAACCAGACCCCCTGGAAATTGGCTATCAGCAACAGCAACAAAACGAGTCTCCATCTCGCCAGCCCCCCAAATCTCCCCAGGTGCTATACTCCCCGGTATCCCCATTGTCTCCTCACCGCATGCTGGAGACAACATTTGCCTCCCAAGAGAAGCTCAACAAGGCACATGTCACACCCCAGCAGAAGGCCTTTACTGCTGAATCACCCCAGCGCCACCAGACCCTCCCAAGACCCATAAAGAGTGTGCAGCGCTCCATGTCAGATCCCAAGCCTCTCAGCCCCACATCAGAAGACCCTGCGAAGAACAGGTTCTCCCCATACCATCAGCAAGCTCTGTCCAACAGTCAGGTATGAAATCATCAGTCTTTCTTTAAATTATTATTAATTCATTTCCCTTAGCTTAGATCCCGTATCATTCTGACCTGCGGTCAGATAATGAGACAATAATATTTTTAAAGGTTTTTCAAAAAATCCTAAATGACAGCCAAACATGTATGTGTCCTGGTGGAGAAACTGTTTAGCATGTCCAGATACATGTCTGTACCAAGTTCCACATCTCTATGACTTAACGGTGCGGCGGGGATGAGCCGGCTTATTATAATGCCAATTATATGGGCCAATCAGTACCATTCTTTGTGTCCAGATAAGAGACAGTCACAGAGTCACTACATTTGGAATATTAGAATGTCTTGAGGTCACATTGAGATCAGGCTAGATGTCACAAAGTAAATCAGATTGTGGATTAATTCAAGTTAAGTCGTCATGTCGTTTGTAAACAAATGAGCTTTATTATTTAATCATTAGCATTATTAGTGCTGAAGCCCCCCACAGCATATCATAAATTTGCTCATGTAAACAAATGTTGATTTAACTGTCCAAATTCTGTTTTAAGATGTATTATTAGTTTAAAAAATAAAGTACAATTTTTTCTATTCCAGAAACAACATGCAAACATTATATTACGACATAACTCATTATTATCATAGAGATACAGTGTCATTATGCACATATGAACAATGTAATTAGTGTCATTCCACATTTTCAAGAGTCACTTGATGAAGTGTTCAAAGTCAGATGCTAAGCATTTAAAGATACATTTAGATAGAAATAGATACATTTTTAATAAGGTAATGATTGTTCATTGTCAAAAATAATGAACACCTGTTCTACACTCTACTTTTTAGTAGCCTGTACATTGTCTGATACAAATCTAATGCAAAATAGAACATGTAGTGCTGAGGATAGGGCATGCTGAAAGAGTCTTGTGTGTGAACATAGATGCATCACACAGGGTTTGGCATCAGAGGAAGTGACAGAATGTTCTCATGAGA
This sequence comes from Centroberyx gerrardi, assembly GCF_048128805.1. Classification (NCBI taxonomy): domain Eukaryota; kingdom Metazoa; phylum Chordata; class Actinopteri; order Beryciformes; family Berycidae; genus Centroberyx; species Centroberyx gerrardi. The sequence continues at coordinate 18,978,900 of NC_136001.1, forward strand.
GCAGCTGGCCATGCCAGGGAAGCTTTTTCCTTTCCTTTTTTTCTCGTTCTCCTCTTTATTTTCTCTTATCCTGCCTCTTTCTACTCTCTCTGCCTGTTTCTCTCTCTCTCTCTCTCTCTTTCTCTCTCTCTCTCTCTGTCATGACTTCTATATCTGGCTAACCCTTCAGAGATGCCGGGGGGACACACAATGTCGAGGCATCCTGGTAGTGCTTTGCTGTCTTCCTGCTTATTAGCAGCTGGTCAAAATAAATTCACATTCCTTTGCACTCAGTGCAACATTAGTCTGAGGAATGAACATAGAAACATAGAAATCAGATTTCAGATATTTCTTGCTATTTGTACCACTCATCTTTTAGTGTTGAATACATGGCTCTCTTGTGGATACTTATTAAATTCACCATGGATCTACCCAATACAACTAATTTGTAAGTAATAGTAATAAATCTCTTTTTAATTATTTGTAATCATGTATTGTTCTTACCTAAATTGATCTTCGAGATAACTGCATGCCATATAGGAGATTTTGAGAAATCTGAAAAAAGAAGTGGGGTAGGGGTTGGGAGGGTGGGGAGGATTGTGGATATTTTATCAAATAAGTAAAGGGAAAATTTAATACATTTTAAATAAGCATTTGATTGAAATCACAAGACTCAAAGGACTACTTCATCGTACTATCCTTCTAGTGGCAATAGCAAAATATCTTATTGTTTCCATGCTTATGTTTACATGCTGAGCTGCTCAAACTCACACTTTTATTTTCTTCACTTAAAGATTTTGTGCTTAAAAGATTATTTTAACATTCATATAAATCATTTAGCAATTTAGATTGATGAATGGAAAAAAAACACACATTCTGCTCAGTCAAACACTTATTGGCATTGGTAAAGACATATTTGACTAATGTTTGATTTGATGTAATAAGATGTAATAACAATATTATGAACTTCATCAGACCTATATTTAGTATAATAAGTAAAATGGGTAAACTGTACCCCTGAGTTGAAGCATTTTGCAATATTAACATAAGATGTGTATTCAGCTTTGATTTGACCACATTAACTGCAACTACAACTACATGTTATTTAACAGAAAATGAAAAAAGTCACTTAGTGTCTTTGGCTGATTAAACATTTAAAACAATACCATTAAATCAAACTATGCTAATTGAACTACTGTGGAAGCTAAAGCTCCCTCAATACATAACTCAATTACCATGAAATAATCTAACAACATATCAAGCTGCATAGCTCTTAGCCTAAATCTAGAGATGAAGAGAAATCTGCAGACTCTCTGTAAGTACCCAGTGTACAGTAATGAGTCTAATTTACATAAAGGCATTCTGTTTATAGCTCAGTGTTTGCTGATGATGTGTCTCTGCCTCTCCTAACAGATGGCCTCCCTGCAGCAGCAGCAGAACTCTCTGATGAGAAAGGTAAAGAGGACTCTCCCCAGCCCCCCTCCAGAGGAGACACCTCTCCCCATTGTTACTCCAGCGCAAATGTACAGCTCTCCTGGCATGCCCCAGAGGGTCCTGCCCAGACCCGCCCAGGGGGTCACCAAGGCAGGCCTGCTGAGTGAGCTGAAAGCTGTGGAACAGGAGTCATCCAAGCTCCGTAAGCAGCAAGCTGAGCTGGAGGAGGAGGAGAAAGAGATTGATGCCAAGCTGCGTTACTTGGAGCTAGGCATCACCCAACGTAAGGAGACCATGGTGAAGGAGAGGGAGAGGAGAGAGCTGGCTTACCTGCGCTGTATGGGAGACGCCCGGGACTACATGTCAGACAGTGAGCTCAATAACCTCAGGATGGCAGCTGCAACAGGAACCTTTGATGCTAATGGTCTACTGACAAGGCCCAGCACTGCACCACTGAGCCAGTTTACTAATGACCTCAATGCAACCTCCCAGTATCCCTCAACCTCATCTTATATGTCCTATCCGTACCCTCAAACCCAACCAGCGACACAGCAGCCAGGCTCTGCTTATCAACAGATAGGTTTCCAACCTCCTCAGTACCCCTCATCCTCTGCACCGCAGCCAGGAACTTTCCAGCCCCATCCCCCACCAGGCCCTGGCTACCAGACCCAGGGAACCTACTCCTCCCATATGTATGCCCAGTCTACCTATCAGACAGACCTTGGCATGCAGCAGCATGGTCACCAGGGCTTCCATCCGCCCAGTCAACCTATGCCAGGCCAGAGCCTGCCTTATCCCAGCCACAGCTCCTACCAACCTGGCCTCTCCTTCCAGCCCCAGGCAGAGATCCTCACAGTCCACCAAAGGCCAAGGCAAACCTCTCTGGCTGACCTTGAGCAAAAACTGCCTACCAACTATGAGGTCATTAGCAACCCTGCGGTGTCAGTGGCCACTTCAGCTCCAGATTCTAGCTTTGGCTCAGTCTACAGTAATGCCTATGGACAGTACCGCTCCCCTGAGCCTGGCCTGAGTCACTCTGTGGACAGCCCCACCTCTGCATATGCTGCAGATGGTCTCTACACCTCCAACCTGGAGCAGAACATTCCTAGGAACTATGTCATGATCGATGACATCAGTGAGTTGACAAAAGAAAACACTGGCCAACCCACTGATGCTCTAGGTCATCCTGTAGGAGGGCGCTATGGCAGTGAGAATGGCCCTGCACGTGGGAGTGCCTATGGTAGGCCTGAAGATGAGCCTGTGGATGCTTATGGCAGACCTACGGGCACAACAGGCTACCAGAGCACCGTGGACAGCCGCACCAGCACCACAGTGAGTGGAGGATCTTCCTTTTACTATGATGATTATAAACACTCATCACGGAGTGGCTCTGGCACCCAGAAACTCTCATCCAAGAATTTGGCCCCTGCAGTAGTCTCCTCTAAACGTAGTAAGCACAGGAAGCAGGGAATGGAACAGAAGATTTCTAAGTTCTCCCCTATTGAGGAAGCACGGGATGTGGAGTCTGACCTTGCTTCTTACACCATGACATCATCAACAGGGGGCAGCTGCACAGTTGTGTCCAGGTCCAAGAAGCTTCAGGATGATGTCACATATGGGCTGAAGAAGAATGTGTATGACCAGCAGAAGTATTACGGCACCAGTCGTGAGGGCCTTGAGGAGGAAGACCGCATGTACAGCTCTGGTAGGTCCAGGTCTACTGGATATGGTATGGACAAGATCTCCTCCCGGGATGCCACAGGCTACAGGAGTAAGTCCTATGAGAGGGATGCCATGGAGAGGTCTCAGAGAAGCAGCCGTAGTGGAAGGCCTCCCATGCGCAGCCAGAATTCAGAGGAGGAGAGCCCACTCAGCCCTGTGGGGAAGCCCGTAGGCATGGGAAGAAGCTCCGGCATAACAGACGCCCATGATGTGAGAAACCAGTATGGCTCCAGCCATTCCCTGCCAGATGTGCAGGACCATCACATGAAGGACCTGCCCAGGAGTCATGTCTACAAGCCAGATGACCCTTACCTCGTAGATGACATGCACTGTGCTGTTTCTGACAGTGAAGGTAACTGGTGCTGAATAATGAGTACTGCCTGACAGTTACTCCTCCCTTCTTAAATGTGTGCTGAGAGACTGCAAGAGACTGCATGCGTGTTGAATTTTGAGAACAGCACCACTATTTCTTTTGTCCTGTTTTTTTTAAAACTTGAATGTCCCCCCAAATGCATGAAGCCAAATATGACTGTTTTATATTTCTGTTTTGCATGCGCACATTTTTTTAAATGTGACGTGATGTCTTGTGATTTTACAAAAATATATATTTTTTTTTTTTGTTGGATTCTACAAAAACCTTTGCATGGCTCTGGGACGTGGAGCATGTTTTTTCAATTATATTGCATGGCTGCAATCTGCATGCTACTCCTCTACTCCTCTACCACATTACAAAACAAAACAATTGACTGATAATCTTTGTTTTGGTTTCAAAAAGCCTATCATTTGGGCCAAGAGGAAACTGACTGGTTTGAGAAGCCGCGGGAGGCCCGTTCTGATCGCTCAAGACACCATGGAAGTGGTACTCACTCAACTACAGGTAGGCGTGGTAACGTGAAGCACACCTACCATGATTACGACGAACCCCCAGAGGAAGACTGGCCCCAGGATGACTACAACCAACAACGCCACTCTTCCTCCACAGCATCACGGGACCACCGTCACCATGGCAACAGCTCTGGGAGGCATGGCTCTTCCCGCCACTCCACAGAGGATCCCAGGTCTTCTCGCTCTTCTAGGACACACCCCAAAGACCCATCTGGCCGCTCTGATGGCAGAAGCTCCTCCTCTACACAGAGGAGGAGCGGTCCAGACTCCCGTTCCTCCCAGGGCAGCCACCGAGACTCGGGCGACTTCTCTCGTGACCCAGCCTCTGGCCACCACCACGGCACCGGGGGAAGGAGCCAGAGGCCACAAGGAGATCGGACATCCTCCAGGAGACAGGATCCCGCCGCAGGGCCTAAGCAGCAGCAGCAGCCACAGCCTCAGCCGCAGCAGCAGCAGCCACAGCAGCAGCCACAGCAGCAGCAGCAGCAGCAGCAGCAGCAGCAGCCCCCTCAGGGCCAAGCTGGGCAGCAGCGGTCAGGTGGCCAGGCCCAGTCTGTGAGGCAGCCAGGCTCTGAGCCACTTGATGGAGCTCAGCAGGCCCAGCAGCAGCAGCGTACACAACAGCAGCAGCAACCACTGCAGCACAGCCAGCCTCCTCAGGCCAGCCAGCCCACAACAACCACCGCAGGACCAGGGCCAGGACCAGCACAGCAGCAGCAGCCGCCAAAATCTAGCCAAACCCCACCACCAGGACGCCAGATGGCAGCAGGACCTCCAGCAGGGCAGCCAGCAGCCACAGCGGTTAGTAGAATACACCTGAGCCTGTTTTTAGTTTACCTGCTTAAAAGATACTGGGGTTTTTTTCTACTGAGTAGGATGTGTGTAGCATGTTCTTATTATATATATATTATATATATATTATATCTTATTATATATTGCTGTGAAGTTAGTTGTAATGACAGATAACAATGTTAGCCATAAAAAACAACAAATAAGCACATTTTTTGCTTAATGTTTTTGTTTGTATGTGAGAATACTCTGACTCCCTACAAAAAGTTGCTTCCAGTAGATGGTAGACATATAAGCTATACACCAAAAGTAGTGAAGAAAGGAAATAAAGAATTATATTGAGAAGAAAGCACCTCACTGGGGCTATAGAGTGTGGCACTGATGGTTGTTATCACAATAGATTTGACACAGATATGCTGTATTTAGAAAAAATCCTGAAAGGTAATCCTGCCAGGATTAGCTTTAAAAAGAAGCCCAAAATAAAGTGTAGTAAGGAAATGAAAACCATGCACATCTCTAAATTAATCTCTGCTTGATCAACAACAGGCAAAGATGGATGCTACACCTGCAGCAGCTGCCGTGGGAGTGAAACCTACAGCAGCAGCCCCAGCAGCAGCTCAGCCTACCAAAATAGCTACACCCCCTCTAACAGGCATCGGTAAGTCTCACCTCTACCATGGCCCCAAACCGCACAAAGAACAAATCCAGACGTACTGTAGAGTCAAACATAGGTCCAGTCAATGTGACATACCCTTCACAAGTGATGGTTGTGTTGTTCCTCCTTGGCAGGCTCCAAGGCAGCCCCTGTTGGGATAGGCAGTAAACCCGGAGGTATAGGCAGTGCTGCAGCAGGACAGGCTCCTGCTGAAGGGGACAATGTTCTCCACAAAATCCTGCAAGGAGGGGCAGCAGAGCAGGCGGGAAAGCTGGGAGATGGTAAAGTCATGAATACATATACATTTAGGAACACCAAAAATTACACCTTCACACCTTATGTTTGGGCCTAGCTAAAGTTCTGGCCTTGGTTATAGCCACTGTCACTTATCACTTATCTTTTGCTCTAAATGCATTTAAGATGTTGGAATGCCTGGAATGGCTATTTAGCTATATGGGTTGGCTTGTTTGATCATATTCCCCACCTTCCCTTTATTATTGTCATAGCTTTGTCTGGCCTTGGGAAGAAGTTCACTTCATTTTGGTGAACTGAAGAAAGGAGGGTAAGTGAACTCAGTTTGTTTATGAATGTAACAGGCATTAGCAACTCAGAAGTTACTAATGAAAAAAAATAAGCTTTCTAACTTACTCTAACTCATAAGCAGGGAGTGATTTGAGAATGGAAGACAGCGGATGGCACCCAACTTGTCAACAAAAATTATGAAATGCTTCCCCATTGTAAACTATGGATGTTAAAATGATAATGTACCTGTCTATCACTCCCCTTGTTTATTTTGAATGAGCTGTCTTTGTCTTTCAGGCTGTGAGGAGTTGAAATCAGATGGATTGGTGGCTTTGTACTGGAAAACCTATGAAACTGCATTTAATACATTTCACCATTACAGAGGAAATGGAGGAAGGAGAAAGAGGAGCGATCCTGAGTGCATCAGTGAGTAGCTCATTAACTCTTCTCTATTCCTTGAGAAATGAATATTTTCTTGCACATGTTTAGGCTTTTTGGGCATTGTCTATGCGAGAAAAAGTGTGCCTCTTCTTCCAGGACAAAGCAAGTGAAAACCAAGTCATTGTAGAGAACGATTTATTTAATAATTTAGTAATGTATTTTTTCAATGTTGTGTCACTTGCTTCTTGTAAAAAAAATGCAAGATGTTCAGTTTCACTACTCTACCTAATATACAGAGACTCCAAGCTGTGGCACTTTGATTGATTAAGGGATTAAATGTTGTATCAGCTGGATATTTACATAGATTAACATAGTCCATGTCTGCATAATGAGAAGGCACAAGTGAAGTGATGACTCATTAATTGCTGTGATTGTATATTCAGACTGACCTGCTATGCATTTCCTCACCCCAAACTACCAAACAGAGCTGGAATCAAAGGATGCCTCGTCAGCACTGAACTCCCCAGACATGGGCATATGATTGAAGCGATTTAAGAATGGGTGATTGCTTTGTCAGCATGGTGTTACAAGACATGAGACTGAGGGCTGAGGAGGCCTGTAAGTGGATGGATGCCTTCTCAGAACTACAGTCCCAGAATGATGACTGTAGAGACGTCTGCTGCCTCATTTGACCCATGGTAAGTAAGTACGGATCATTCCCATTCCTCTGTGAGTGTGTGTGTGCGCTCACAGGTGTGTGTGTGTTTGTTTGTATGGCTGGCTTACTGGCTGGTTGTGCAGCATTTTCATTTAATTGGTTCTCTGCTGTGTCAGGCCAGGTAATTAAAGTCACTGTCCTGTTGATTTTACTCCTGGAGAGGTGAGAGGGCAAAACCTACAGCAAGGGAAGCCAATACTAGTACTTACCTTCTGATTCCACACACTTCCAATAATCTGGGCCAAGCACACTGGGCTATTATTAGCCTGAGAAGGCTAACTGTGGCTTGGCTTTAATGTCACACATACAAAGACACAAAAGCACATGCACATTAGGCACACATAATCATGACTCATGGTAAGCATCACTCATTACATGGTAGAATGAACTAATGAACTAATTCTACTCAATGGAGCAGAATTGCAGAAGACCAAATAAAGCAGATCTCAATGCACTTTATTTAGCTTCTGTCAAAACACATATTGATTTTCATATTGTGGACCTGTTGATAAGGTTCCTGCTATGTCTTTTATTCAGCTGTTAAGCTACCTCTACTGACCCCTGTTATAATATCACTGGCCATGCCAGTTGTCTCTTGTGTCTGCGGCCGCTGTAAGGATTCAGTGGAGGAATCTCGAGATAAACCCTACTCAGTGCCTCTTTGAGCAGCAGGCAAGCCTGCTCAGCCCAGTGGATTACTGCCAATCCCAGCAGGGCTGTGATTGGCTGGGGCATCCTGTGAAGTAAGGGAGGAGTAGCTGTACAGCTGTGACATAGTAGAAGGATTTGGCCTGTGTCAGAGTGTGATGTGTGGTGGCCACGGCTCATGACAAAACATTTGGAAATTTCAGAGGCACAGAAAGTACCATCATACCACAATCTAATTTTAATTTTACTTGCAAAAAGACTGAGCGCTTTAGACCACATTGCAACCCCCTACCCCCTCCTCCACCCTCACTCCACCCCCACCAACCAATAAGAAAAATGCATATTGCTATATAAGAAATAAAGACTGAGACAAGGAGGAATAAAAAGTATAGTTAATTGTAGTGTCTATTCCTTGACTGAGACTCCATTGTGCCCTTCAGTTTGAATAAGGCACTGAAATCCAAACTAGATTATCATTCTGTGTATGCACATGGTCAGCTGAATATGATATGGCACATTCATAATTTAGAGTTGTTTCTGCTAATGTTCATACCTTCATATTGCTTCCTTTTCAGACAACAAAGGTCATTGATGAGGATGTGGTGAAGAGGAGAGAGAGGGGGGAAGGGGACACAAGTCCTACTTCCCTTCCCCCTTCCAGAGAAACCCTACTGGGATCTGTGTGACCCCCCAGGCTATACTCAGATTCAACTGCTCCTTTAAGGGCCCACTCGCTGAGAGGCAGCTTCCCCTGCATACTACGGGAGAAATTCACAGTTTGGCTTTCCTTGTACCTCCTTTACCAACAACACAAGTCTCCGGTTGCAAGACAACACCATGTGTGATCGAAGAAGGAAGCTTCAAAGCGCCCTCTACAGGGAATCTACTGGAACACCACTCATGTCTGAGGATTGCACATCTGGCAAGGATATTTGATTCTACTTTGATGTATTCAGAGCCTTATCATAACAAAACACAATGGAAAAGAGAGAAAAAGACAGATTTTCATAGGTTTTCCTTGTACCAAAGAGACCTATTATAGCCCACAATGACACCACATACCTGGAGGACACAAGGCGTATCACGGCAATGACAAACAAACTGACCCCACTATAATCCTTGAATGCTTGGTTTCTCTGATCTCTACATTCCAGTATAGGGAATTTGACCCTTTCTTTGAATGTGTTTTTATTTCTCCTCCTTTTGTTTTGATGTCTACAGAATGCATTGTGTAAATGTGGACATGAGAATGCACGCACAAAGATTTGAAAAACTGAAAAAAAAAAAGAAGCCCATATTAAAACTTTTTTCACCACCTATGAGAGGCCACTAGTCATTAAAACTGTAGGTTTATAGGGAAGGAAATTACTACCAGTGTGCCCACAAGTGTGAGATTCACACAGAAGAGAGGACCAAATGAAAGAGTGGCCACGGCTCTTTATTAGCCATCGCAAAGCCATCATTATAGTCAGTCCCAGAGCCCTCTGGGACTTGGTTGTTATCCTTTTATTGATTTGTTCTCATCTTTTAGTTTCTTTTCATTTTTGCCTGATATTCACTGAAAGGAAGAGCCTTATTCAGTACATGTTTTTACTTGTATACCTCATATGTTTTAAAACGTCCATATCATCTTGCATTTCTTTTTACACAACTGTATACTATTGTATGTACATAAAACAAATCAGAGTTCTAATTATGTAAATTACTAATTTGTGTATTTATGGAATCATTTTTCAGTGACTTTCTTTTTTGTTCAGTGTTTTTCTTTGGTAAAACTTTATATTTTCATTTTTTATTTGTTTCAATCTTTTTTTTCTTGCATTCAAATAATTTGCTTGTTGATTTTTAAAAGCAATAGCATGCAGAAAATGGTATATAGCACAATGGTATCAATGTTGTTTAAATTAGTGGTGGGAAATATCAAACACTTCTGTTGATAAATAGCCGTAAATACAATTTGTCAGAGGGTTTACAACCACAGTACCAAGTCCAGACATGCATGTTATATGCAGATGCATACGAGCATGCAGGCAGGTACACACTCTCTCTCTCTCTCACACACACACACACACACACACACACACCTACACACACTTTGCATCCCAGTTGCAGTTCAGAGCCAGGGTCAATTGTGCTCTCCATTGAACAGACCTGTTAACCTCCTACTGATTAATGAGGTTACCAATTCACAATTAACAAGATGATCTCACTAACAAGCTGGGCCCACTGCCTCCATTTGAGCATCACACACACACGCACACGCACACGCACACGCACACGCACACGCACACACACACACACACATAAAGGAGTGGATGAAAGCAATTATCAATTCAAATGTTCTATGCAATGATTCATTTTGAACCTGGAAGTGATTCAACCTAAAACAGTTTATTATCATCATTGTAATTCACAAGAAAACAACAAAATTGTGAACTAAAATGGTAAAAATGGTCATGAAAATGTTTTTACTTAGCAACTTGTCTGTATGAATTTGAATATTGAATATTGAATATTGAACTAGAATTGTTTTTATTTTCGTGGCATGTTTAGACCCCTCACTCCCCATTTGGGGACTTGTTGCCAAAGGGTAAACTGTGTAGACTGTCAGTTTTGAATGTCCACCATCATGTCGCTTTGAAGCATGGGTTTGCTTGGCTTTGTCTGGCTGTTTGTAAGCCCTCATTCAGTTTTTGTGCGTTTTGGCTGACCTGGGCTCCTCAGTGTTTGGCTTGCAGTTACTGTCCGTGCTGCTATAAACCTGTGATACAGATGGTCAGCACTTCTCATTAATACGCGTCAATGTACATATCAGGTGTCGGTATATAATCTGTGGGGTGAATGGAATGCTTCTATTGGATAGGCTATCCCTTCGTTGATTAAACCGTTCAGCAGCCAAGCCATTGGAAAGGTGCATGATTAGATCTTATATCCTTGGAAGTCATACCTGAATGAACACAGTGAGGCATGATTTTACCAGGGTTTGACTACCGAACCTTGAATTTCACAGGCCAACCTAGAGAATGTTGATTAGTAAAATATTCACATCTTGAACCCAAGCCAGTCATTCACCAAATCAGGGCATGTCATTTTGAAAGCACAAGCCTGACTGGTAGCAGTTGTTGCTCGATAAAACACAGAAACATGGAGGATGTGCTACAGTACCTCCAAGGGAATAGTGTAAGATCTGTAAACTGCTAGAAATACAAGAAGTGGAGAATGCCCCCAGGGAACATGGTGGATGGAGAGGCTCTCTGGTTGATTTGAGGTGCATGGGACAAAACAACCTTCAGTCAGCCGTCCAGAGTGACAGAAGGGCAGACAGACACACATTCTTACTGTAAATACAGATTGATTCTTCTGTACAGCTTTTGAGTTCTGAGTACGGCTGTCATGTGCATCCCCATGCCGTATTTGCTGCCAACTTTTGTGTATAAAAGAATATTTATTATCACAATGATGAGGATGATGATGATAATAATGATGATGATGATTATTATTATTGCATAAGCATAGTGTATGTGGCTGACTTGTATTGACTGTTGACAACAGTGGAACAAACTTGTGTTCAGAAACATATCCAGTCTGTGTAGAGTTTCTATACATAATGTGTTTGTAAAACAAGAAGAAAACACCTCCATGGCAAGTGCAGTGTAGAATGCCTTTGTCAAGCTATCAAGAGGTCTTTATGTCGATGGATATGATCTTCTAAGGTGATGAGGGTAAAGGAAAGCAGCGGGAAAAAATGAAACAAAAAATCTGGAAAATGTCATTCACTGTTGTAAGTGCAATGGGCAAAACGTCAGTCGTGTATCCATTGTGAAACCTTGTGTTCTATTCAGTGTATTCCTGTAAACGGATAGAGTAAATTTTGGTGCATCATGTCAAGTAATGTGATTAATGAAAATATTGACCCTGCAATTTCCAAACAGAAAAAGAATAAAGAGAAAATGAATATATTGTGGTGTGGTTGTCTTCAATGTGTGTGTGTTTGTGTGTGTGTGTGTCACCTATTTCTTTGCAGTATTGACTGATACAACTGGGACACCTGAGTCCTGTTGTGCCTTTGCTCCTGACAGAGGAGAGATCAGGCGTAAGACCTAGTAAGCAAAGAGACTGTTCAGATAAGACCAGGCTTTATGCACTGAAGCGGGGATGACTTATCACAGTGTGGGTGGTAGGTAGGCAGGAGCAGCCAGAGGAATGTTTGCCAGTGTGTGTGTGTGTGTGTGTGTGTGTGTGAGCGAGCAAGAGAGAGTAAGAAAGGAAATTGATTAGTTTCTACTGTTCCTCACTCACTTCTTTGTCCCTTTTCCTGCAGTCAGTTTGAATAAGCTTACCTTAACAAATATGTTATGATGTTATATTATGAGGATGCTTTCATAATAAAAAACACTGTTTTTTTCCCCTTTTATTGTAAATATGACATTTAAGTTATGTACTGCTACTTTATCGCAAATATGTTCCTTGAGAAAGTGGGGCACTACAGCACAGTGGAGGGGTATTCTACTCTAATGACAGTAACAGAGGTGAATGAACCATCAAGTTACTACAAAACCACAATCCATTCTGCAGCTCCCCTTTCTCAGATAGCATGGTATCAATAGTCGGAGCCACAGACCTTGACCGCCATCATCTGGTTATGTACAGAATTGGATTGTGGATTTACCTTCACACAGGTAGATGTAGCATTTTGAATAATACAGTAAAAATAAAACATTCACTGACTTGCAAAAAGCATTTTTTTCTCATAAATGTTTAAGGTCCCACTAGATTATGCACTTTCTAAGTATTGCTCCACTCTTTCAGAGATGGTTATTTCAGTATTTTCAGTACATTATTTCAGAACACAGAGCAATTAGGTCAGAGAGGACAAAGAGCACAGACAGACAAAACACAGACCACCTTACTCAAAAAAAGAATATGAAATATCAACTGTAGATATAATGCTAAACACCCTATCCAGGTGGAACACAGAACACTCATTCCACATGGAACACGGAACTCTTAGATCACAAAGAACATAGAACAATCATCCCAAATGGAACACAGACCCTGGTCCAGCACAGAAGGCTCCCACTCACCAAAGACATTCTCACCAACGCCTCTGCGAATATCGCAGCCCAAAAATTCCAACTGTACAATATAACCAACTGTCCACATTTCACATAGATTTTTTACCAAAACCCCTAACAGATCAAGGTATGATACAATCTTTTACAATACTTTTGGGGGATCATTATAGTCCTTTAGTCATTTAGTCCTATAGAAGATTATATTATTAATTTTATTTATTTTTGTAACAAAATGATAGCAGTACCTGTCACAAATCATATCTCTGGATCATGATGATCATGATCACAATTAGATGAACTCTATACAAGGTTTTTTGAGGGTCTTGGAAATAATTTTAATTATGTAAATAAAATGAGAATAAGAATAAACTTGAACTTTATACTTTGTAGGGCGGTATGGTGTCTCAGTGTTTCGCACTGTCGCCTCACAGCATGAAGGCTCTGGGTTTAATGTGGAGTTTGCATGTTTCTCCCCATGTTTGTGTAGGTTTTGACCCACATTCACACAAAGACTTGCAAGTCACGTGGATTGGAGACTCTGTATGAATGTGAGGTTCAGTGCCTGTCTTTCTCTCTGTATTAGCCCTATGATGGGCTGGTCCAGGGTGTTTCCCTGCCCATGACCCTGACATGGAGTAAGTGGGTAAAGAAAATGAATGAATGTTTACATTGTAGTTGTTCTAACTATCAAATAAAAGCAAATGAACTAAATAAATTAAAACAAGCAAATAGAAAAAGGCACCACAAGGTAAAAACATAAGAATAGAGGCTACAAAAATAATAGAATAAAAGACATCACATAAAGCAAGTCTATAAAAAATGATTTTAAGAAGTGATTTAAAAGATGATACTGATGTTCCAAGCTTAAGCATCTACCTGCTGTAGCTCCCCTCCGGTTAAAATCACGAACACAAGGCGTCCTTTCGGTTACAGGCATTTATTTTGCACATCCATGCCGTCAAACATGCCGTGAGAACTATAGCATAAAATACACAAAATCATAAAATGAGTTCAGTGCAATACAGAACATTCTCATAGAGAATAACCATAAAACAGATATCTAAACAAACACAAATATGTAGTTTGCATAATCCATTAACTTTGAAACTATAAGCTGTTAAATTTACGGAAAATTAACTTGCTAACATTCATTGAAACGTAGGTAGGCTATCACGTTGCTATCATGAACTCCGCTAGCATATCCAATAGCTATAAGCATAATGTAGAAAAACGTACAGATAACCTTGCATACCTCATTGGCCGCGTTAACTCAAGGGGAGTAAGAAAGGAAACCTTCAGCTTTATAAGTCTTCACTTAATTCCAACTTCATGAAACACCACCGCACAGCAACACAACCCAAAACAACCTCCTCAGATGAAACCGGCAGGCGGTCTGCCTCTCGTGGTAATGCGCAACCAACAACAATAACCTGACCACACTGCAACACAAGAACACATGTTCCGCCATGGAAACACCAGACAGGTCCCCCTAGACATATGTGCCCAAAATAATTTATGTTAATCAACAAAGGATATACCTGTATTAAAAAACGTAAATTATTCTCATATTTAACTCAATCTATTAAATTAACTCAAACCGCATAACTGACTCTGATGGCAGCTACACTCCCACCAAATCACTGGTGATTTCTCTAATGAACTTAAGTGTAGGATTCAAATAAGAATCTTTTCCGAGACCTGGGGCAAGGAAAGGTAGAGACAGCAAGGCTGCATTAGTCAGCTTCAAGCAGAGTAACCGTCTTGTGGATAGGCCTCTCTAGGCAGACTGGCTTGGTGAGTCGCTTTCCTTGGTCATCTAGTGCTGAGTCACTGAACAGCAATTTTAGCTTTCTCACACATCCATCTTCACTAGGGTACACTTCAGTGACCTTAGCCAGCTTCCATTCATTTCGTGGTGCAGTGTCGTCTTGTACAATCACTATATCGTTGATCTTTGCGTTTCTGTGTGTCTTGTGCCATTTTTGTCTTTGTTGCAGGTTTAACAGGTACTCCTTCTTCCATCTAGACCAGAATTCGTTGGCTAAATATTGCACTCTACGCCATCTTTTGCGAAGATACAGGTCTTCCTTCACAAACTCTCCAGGTGGTGGCAAGACTATTGAAGACTTCATCGTCAGGATGTGATTGGGCGTAAGAGGCTGTGGCCCAGCTGGATCATTGAGTAAGTGTACTGTTAGAGGTCTGCTGTTTATGATTGCCATGACTTCATAGAGGTAAGTTCGCAAAGATGAACCATCAAGTCTTTGGGATGACTGATCCAGAATGGATGTCAACACACTTCTTATTGTCCTAATTTGCCTTTCCCAGGCTCCACCCATATGGCTTGCGGATGGAGGGTTCATGATGAACTCACAGCCTAGTTGCTTTAGGCATGCTTGGTCCATCTCCTTTACAGCTTCCAGGAACTCACGTCTTGCACCAACAAAGTTAGTGCCCTGGTCAGATCGAAGTTGTCGAACGTTTCCACGTAGGGCAATGAAGGCACGAAGAGCATTAATAAAGGCATCAGTCGTCATGTTGTCAAGCAGTTCTATGTGCACAGCACGAGAGCACAGACAGGTAAATAGCAGACCATAGCGCTTCAGCTCCCTTCTTCCCTCTTTGACATAGAATGGGCCAAAACAGTCCATCCCACAATAAGTAAAGGGAGGAGTTGTCTCCATGCGTTCACGGGGTAAGTCTGCCATTCTTTGTTCTTCTGTACACCTTCTGAACTTTCTACACTTGACACACTTGTAGATGTAGGACGACACAGCATGACTACATCCAAGTATCCAGATGCCGTTTGATCGTAGCTCATTCATTGTTATGCCACGCCCTTGGTGTTGCACCCTTTGATGATAGTGCTTGATCAGTAACTTTGATATGTGGCTAGTCTTTGGCAAGACTGCTGGATGCTTGATGTGCGGATGCAAAGCAGCATGCTCTAGTCGACCTCCCACCCTGAGGATACCTTGCTTGTCCATGAAAGGATTCAATCTGTGCAGTCTGCTGGCCTTATCCTTGATTGTTATCTCCCTCTTGTGTTGAAGGCTTTGGATTTCCTCAGAGAAGGCTGCCCTTTGGACAATGCCTATGATAGTAAGTTCTGCATCCTTTCTCTCTTCGATACTTGTGGCTTCATTGGTTCTTGATGCTAGACCCTTAAGCTCTTTGACACATCGCATGAGTCTGGCGATGGCTTTGACTAACCTCATCCAACTAGAGAACTTTAGGAAGCGATCGAGCAGTGAATCTTCTGTTGTCAAGGTCTTGTGTACGAAGGCCTTACGAACTTCTGGGTCTTCAACTGCAATGTCTCCCACCTTAATATCTCCACTGGGAAGCTTGTCATGCCAGAGAAAGTCTGGACCAGTAAACCAGTTGGAAGCAATGAGCTCTTTTGCTTTGAGGCCCCTTGACGCGTGGTCGGCGGGATTTTCTTCAGAGGTCACGTGTCTCCATTGACTTGGATTGGTACTTTCCTTGATACGCTGAATGCGGTTTGCCACAAATACGTGAAATCGTCTGGCATCATTGTTGACATATCCAAGGACGACCTTTGAGTCCGTCCAGAAGAATTCCTGAGCATCTTCTATTTCCAACTCCTTTCTGAGCAGGTCACCTGTACGGACAGCAACAACAGCTGCTGACAGCTCAAGTCTTGGTACTGTGGTAACTTTCGTGGGGGCCACTCTGGCCTTGCCCATGACTAAAGAACAGTGGGTTTGTCTTGATGCACTGATTGCTCTCAGGTAAGTACATACTCCATACCCTGTGACACTTGCATCTGAGAAGTGATGGAGTTCGTATCTTTGGACTTCTTTGAAACTTGCTGGAAGGTAGCATCGCTGAATCTTGACATCAGCTAAGTTCTGTAGGTCCAAGAGCCAGGACTCCCATTGTGGCCGTAGATCATCAGATAGTGGTTCATCCCATCCGATCTTGTCTCGGCACATTTGCTGAAGTATTTGCTTCCCGACTAGAATGAAAGGTGCTACAAAGCCGAGTGGGTCGTAGATGGAGGCTACTGTCGACAAGACTCCTCTTCTAGAGAGCGGGCGTTCATTCACAACTACTCTGAATCGGAATTGGTCTGAAGCGACACACCATTTAACACCTAGGGCTCTCTCCATCTGCGGCTCACCTAAGGCCAAGTCTTGATTTCTTACTGTTTCAGCACGCTCTTCTTTGGGAATTGATGCAAGTACCTCCTGGCGATTGGAAATGAACTTGTGGAGTCGTAGCTTGCCAGCGCTGCAGAGCTGCCTTGCTTCGCTGACTAACTGTATCGCTTCATCTTCTGTTGAAACACTTGTCAGGCCATCATCCACGTAAAAGTTTCTTTCGATGAAGCGGATGGATGCTTCATTGAAGCGACCTTCTCCTTGAGCAGCAATCTGTTTGAGGCCGTAGTTTGCACAGCCAGGTGATGAGGCTGCCCCGAACAAGTGCACTTTCATTCGATAGACTGATGGTTGGGATTGAAAGTCCCCATCTTCCCACCATAGAAACCTCAAATAGTTTTGATCTTCTGCTCTTACGTGAAATTGATGGAACATGCGTTCAATATCGCACATTATTGCTACTAGACCCTTGCGAAACCGACAGAGAACACCTATCAAGGTATTTGTCAATTCTGGCCCGGTAAGCAGATGGTCATTCAATGACACGCCTTGAAATTTCGCCGAGCAATCAAACACGACCCGTATCTTTCTTGGTTTATGTGGGTGATACACCCCGTGGTGAGGGATGTACCAGGCAGGGCTCCTGTCGATTTCTTCTTCTGGTACCTTCTCAGCATCTCCACGAGTTATCGTTTCACTCATGAAGGCTATGTAATCCTTATGGTATTGCTTGTCTTTCTCAAGTCTCCTTCTCAAACACTTGAGACGGTGATTCGCACATCTCCTATTGTCTGGTAGACTCGGCCTGTCTTCCTTAAATGGCAAAGGCATTTCGCAGTGACCGTTTGCCTTGATTTTGATTCCTTCCTCCATTATTGATATGAAGCGCAGATCCTCTTGAGAGAAGTGAGCATCCTCTACAGTTCTTTCGTTGAAGTCTGATTCAAGCACCTTTATCACATTTGGTGGAGTGACTAATTCCTTGACTTGTGTTCGGCATATGAATCGAACTTCACTTGTTAGATTAGCAGGCGACTGAAGATCAGGTGTCACTTGTCTCACAACGATCCTGTGGCTGCTTCCAATTGCATCTCCATAGTCGACACAGGGATTGACACAGCCGACTATACTCCAGCCAAGGTCTGTTTTTTGAGCAAATGGCTCATTGTCTTTGCCTGACACAATTTCTCTGGGTAGCAGGGCTTGAGAACAATTGTAACCTATGAGCAGACCAATGTCACATTCGATTAAAGGAGCAATCTCTTCGGCAAGGTGCTCTAGGTGAGACCATGCTCTTGCTGTCTTGGGTGTAGGAATATGACTTAGATTGGCAGGAATAAACTCTCTTGAATAGGTTACTGGGAGAGAGATTTTCTTGGATGAATAAAAGCCTCTGACCTGCAACCCAGTTAACCTCTGACTTGGAATGACTGTACTTCTGGATGACAACGTGGAGAGTTTTAATTGCACAGGTTCCTTCTGTGTGTCCAGAGTTTCTGCCTTTTCTTGCAAGATGAAGGTGGTGTCACTTTGGTTGTCCAGAAGTGCATATATGAGAACTTCATTCTCTGGGTTACTTGTTGCGGACAACCATACTGGAACAACTGTGGACGTGTAGGTGTTATTCATATCTTGCACCACCCGGTTAGATATTGCTTCATTTGACGTTTCATTGGTCTGTTTAGACTCCATCCTTTCCTTTGACCTTTCTTTCTCCTTTGAGTGTTTCCCACTCTCCTTTCGTTCATCATCCCATTGTTCTTTCTTTCCGTCCTCCTTGGCACGATCTTCATGTAAACATGTTGGGTGCTTCCTTTTACATGTGTCGCAGACACTCCTCCTTTCACAGTTCTTTGATTGGTGTCCTGATTTCAAACATCCAAAGCACAATTTTTTCGTTTGCACAAACCTGACTCGTTCTGCGATCGACTTGTCCATGAACTTTCGACATGTGTGAATGCCATGGCTTGACTTCTCACAAAAGACACAACCTTTAGCATCTGTTTTTTCTTCAGAGCTGCTTGCCAGCGCCTTTGCACCGACACTTCGAGTCCTTGGTGTGTTCACCCTTTCACCATCATTTGACTTCAGAGCGTGAAGAGAGGTTACCGGATTACAAGCTATCCTAGCTTCCCTTGTGACAAACTCAACAAACTGACTGAAGCTAGGGAATGCCTTGGTTGTTTCTTCAATCTCAATGACCTTTCTGTTCCATCTGGCTGTTAACCAATCAGGAAGCTTGGTGAGCATTCTTTGGTTTTCACCACAGTCGTTGAGGACTTCAAGACTCTTAATCTGAGACATTACTGCTTGACAGCCTCGAAGGAAGTCTGAGAACTCTCTTAGTTCAACGCTGTCCTTTGGTCCTATCTTTGGCCATGAGGTGAGCTTATCCCTGAAGGCTTTAGCAATCACGAAGGAGCTTCCATACCTTTCTTCCAGGATGTCACATGCTGAATGGTAGGCTGCATCTGTGCCTAACAGGAAATAACTCTCAATGACTTTCTTTGCAGGTCCACCGACATACTTGCGAAGGTAGTAGACTTTCTCATTTACTGGAATGTTCTTCCTGCCTATCAATGTTTGAAAAGACATTTTCCAATCTTTGTACCTTAGTGGGTCTCCATTGAAAACAGAAGGCTCCGGTACTGGGAGACGGCTTGCATTGATGGACTCTGCTATTGCTTTGGCAAGTGCTGTAGTGCTATCCTCCTGATGAGCGTTAGTAGCAGGTTGTACATGTGTGGCATACTGTGGTGGTGCCACGTGATGCACTGGAAGACTTCTCGAGTTAGGTGCAGGTTTCTCATGCCTAGGCTTGAAGTCTTGGAGCAACTCTGATATCTCTTCATCTGAGCCCACTTCTTGTTCATAGACTTGCAGTCGTGCTTTTGCAGCATTCATCTTCTTAACTGTCTCTAAGCGCTCTATCTGCCTGCGCTTCTCTTCTAATGCGTTTCGTCTTGCAGCATCTTCCGCTTCTTGTAGCGCAAGCCTCTGTCTGTTCTCAGCTTCAAGGTTTTCAAGCTCTTGTTTCTCACGTTCCATTTCTTGTAAGACCTTCAAAGTGGCTTGAGTTGCGGCTAGCTCCGCTGCAGCTTCTTGTTTCTTTGCAGAGGACAGGCTTGAACGTCTTGATCTTATGCTTGAGCTGCTTGCGGACCTTGGACTTTGAGAGCTTGAACTGGACCTCTGGGATGCTGCAGATGAGAACACTGAGCCAGTCTCAACCCAGTATGCTTGTTCTTTATGAGAATCTTGATCTTTGTCTTTCTCTTCAAGATGATTCCATGCGTATTCCAAGATCTGTCTTGAGACGGCATCACAAGTGTCTATTCGGCGGCGGGTGTTTCCATCAGGGGTAATGTATTGGCGTAAGTCTTCATAAACTTGTTTTACATCTGTTGAAGCACAGCGGATCTTGGTCATGAGGTGTTGTAGGATCTCACTGGCGAGAGATCCGTCGAGCGCTTTCTTAGCCTCCTTAGCAAGAGCTTTCCATTTGTTGTAAGTAATTGTGAAGCGATGCTGAAGCCTTTTAACTTTGCCCTCTTGGAAATCTTGACCCTTTTCGGTTAGCTTCCGGGTTCTCTGACTTCTTCGTTGTCCTTCTTCTGCAGCAGCTTGGGTCTCTACACTTACTTCAGCATCTTTAGGAGGGTTTGTGTCTAAAGGTTCATTATCAAGAATTTTAGACTGCTGTTGTAACTCTACAGTGTCACCGTTACTGTCTAAGTCCCGTTTATTGGCTTCATACTCAGCCATTTTTTAGCATTGTTTGAATTAACCTTAAAATGTTTCCTTGTTTAGTTGCTTGAAACTTAAATGTAACTAAATTTAGTTTAATTAACTAGCTTAGCTTAAATGTTAGCCTATGGTTTAAATTGCAATGATAATACTAAATGCAATTAACTTAGCTTTATTAGCTTTTAGTTTTAACTATGATTTTAGAATGACTTAAAATGTGTCATAAAACCTTTTTTACAATACAAATGAACTTGTTTTCACTCGCAATGAATTAGAGAACACTTCTCTTCAACACTTAGCAAATTATACCAATAGTGGTTATACTGTGTTAGTCCCTTTAAATGTCATTTACACTTAAAAAATGCTTAGTAGTAAATAACTCTGGTGGAATCAGCAATGACTTGAACTTAGAAGCATGTACATAACACCAGAACACTTCATTCATAGCACTTATAGAGTCCCTTTAAAGCAGTTGACGAGGCTACTCCACTCCTTAACATTTAACTTGTTTTAAATGTGTTACTTCTTGTTGGCTTAACCACGCAATGCTCACGAACTCCGCTTGCCACTTCCTTAGGTTAACGGTGTATGCACAGTCTTATCTGTTCGATGCTAGAGTTCGGTGAAACTCTGAGAAACTTGCTTGCAGCTCCGTCGACGGCAGGCGCAGATTATCATCTCTTCACCTCGTGTCGAGCAGGCTTGAGTTCTCACTGTAGCTCCCCTCCGGTTAAAATCACGAACACAAGGCGTCCTTTCGGTTACAGGCATTTATTTTGCACATCCATGCCGTCAAACATGCCGTGAGAACTATAGCATAAAATACACAAAATCATAAAATGAGTTCAGTGCAATACAGAACATTCTCATAGAGAATAACCATAAAACAGATATCTAAACAAACACAAATATGTAGTTTGCATAATCCATTAACTTTGAAACTATAAGCTGTTAAATTTACGGAAAATTAACTTGCTAACATTCATTGAAACGTAGGTAGGCTATCACGTTGCTATCATGAACTCCGCTAGCATATCCAATAGCTATAAGCATAATGTAGAAAAACGTACAGATAACCTTGCATACCTCATTGGCCGCGTTAACTCAAGGGGAGTAAGAAAGGAAACCTTCAGCTTTATAAGTCTTCACTTAATTCCAACTTCATGAAACACCACCGCACAGCAACACAACCCAAAACAACCTCCTCAGATGAAACCGGCAGGCGGTCTGCCTCTCGTGGTAATGCGCAACCAACAACAATAACCTGACCACACTGCAACACAAGAACACATGTTCCGCCATGGAAACACCAGACAGGTCCCCCTAGACATATGTGCCCAAAATAATTTATGTTAATCAACAAAGGATATACCTGTATTAAAAAACGTAAATTATTCTCATATTTAACTCAATCTATTAAATTAACTCAAACCGCATAACTGACTCTGATGGCAGCTACACCTGCCTTGGGCTCCGAAGCTGCACATTGGCTCATAGGGGTTTAGAAGGTCTATGATATAACTGGGTCCTGACCTAATCATGCCTCAAAAGTGATCAGGAACATTTTTTAAACTTAGCAGGCATGTAGCGAAAAGATGCCAGAATTAGGTTTTGTCTGTACCAGATACAATCCCAGCTGTTGCATTTTGAACAAGCTGGAGTCGTGAGAGAGACTTTTGGAATATGTCAGAATAAAGAGAGTTACAGTAGTCTAAACACGAGGAGATGAAAGTATGAATGAATTTGTCGAGGTTGCTGAATGAAAAAACTGCTTAATTTTGAAAAGGTTCTCAAATGAAGTCAGCAAGACTCCACCGCTCTTTTCCTGTTCATCAAAGACTGCATCAAAAATTCCTCCTAAATTTCTGGCAGCTGGCTTCACATTGGTTGGCAGAGTGCCTAATTGATTATGTGATATCCAGCCCTCAACATCACTGAAGCCTTTGTTGAATGTGGCTAGGCCGTTCAAGTCACTGGGTTTCAGGAGTACAGTAGATATATCTGTGTATTCAGCATAGCGATGGAAGAAGACACTGTGTTTACATATAATATGGCCAAGTGGGAGCCTGTAAATGCAAAACAGGATGGAGCCTTAAATCCCTGTGATAGTGCTGTGTCCATGATGCCAACCCAGAATCTGAAGTGGTCAATTAAAATCGCACGGTCTACATAGTCAAAGGCCACATTAAGATCTGAAAGGATTAAATTGAACTTTCACCCAATTCTGCTGCTGAAAGAAGGTCACTGGTTTCGTTAATGAGGTTGGTCTCTGTACTATGCATTGCTCTAAAACAAGATTGGAATTGCTCAGAAATGTTTTTTTGATTTATATAAACTATTTGTTGGCTTGAAACAACTTTCTCTAAACCTTTAAATATAAGGCCTGTAGTTGTTGGGATTTAAGCGATCTAGGCTTGTTTTGTTATGGAGAGGTTGAACTACCAGAAACAGAAGGGATTGTTCCAGTTGCAAGAGAGCTGACTCTTTAAAATACCATTATGAACTGTGTCAAGACTACTGTTATTACTACAAAGTTGCCTTTGTAGTAATAACATCAAGGGGGCAAGTTTCTGATAAAGATGAGAGAGAAATGAAATGGGTTCAAAACGATTAAAAACTACTGATATTTCCCTATTAACGGATATGACCAACTCTACAGTACTGATGTCCAATCTTCTTTTCTCCAGGCTCCTCTTCTGAAAGGAGACTGTTGAGTATGTATTAGAATTATTATTCTATATTATACTACAATTCATATCTAAAACTGCCCCCCCACCCCAACACACACACACACACACACACACACACACACACACACACACACAGGTTGGAGCTCACTATATGTTGAGTGACTGACATTTTTTTTGTTGACATTTTTCTTTTATGCAGCCAATTGTCCTAGAGGCGTCTCTAAGGCAGCTCTGTCCCACCCACACTAGAACAGGTGAATGCTTGTGTTTAGCAGGTTGATTAATGGTTTACTATTATTGTCGTCAGTTATGGGTCACTTGACCTAGAGGTTGTCCTCATATTGTGGGCATAAATGTAAGTCATTAATCTATAACAGTGATGCGTGCACGCAGCCATTTCCTGAAAGCCAAATGACAAGAGCCTCAGCCTCTATGCGTTCACCTGGACTAGTCCCATCAGTGATGACCTCAGAGGAGAATGTGATTTTGTGACTCACCCGTTAGTGATGGGAAATGTGACATATAGAGGCAGAGGAAGAGGAAATGATGAAGCCAGCCATACCAGCAGAGAACGGCCAAAAGAAAAGTGCATTCATTCAACCTGTTATTTTTATTCCATCTTCTCAGCAGCCACCCTGCACTGACACACTACCAGAATTGAGCCCATTTCTTAGAATAAAACTGAATCACTTTCTTATCCCAACAAGCACATCATCCAACTTTATTCTTGATGCGACTGGGACATTTCTCAACACCCCTACCCAGTCATTTAATGGCAAATTTTCTGATCCATGTAATGCTTTTATTTCATCATTTCTTGTCTTCATGTCTTTTTTTGTGTGAATGTGAACATACAGAGCTCCATCCATTTCTAGATCTCAATCAGACGGTCTTTACCATAAACCTGAAGAAAGTTTTTGTTTTGAAAGTACACATGTAAATCTGAAGTAATTCACATAAAATGTAATGTAAGTCAGAGGAGGCACTTAACATTACTTTGATGCATTTAACAGCACCACAAGAGGTCAGTAAAGAACAGTCCACAACCCTATCAACCCTAAGTATGTCCAGATTATGCTCCTGAGCAAAATGACAAATGAAAGCGGTCTAGGGAGAAGTGGCTGGTCAGGTTTTCCTCTCTCACCTGCCACTCAGTCTTTATTTGCTTGCTTGACATTCCAACAGACTGCATAATCAATACACAGCCCTTTGATAATTAAACAAACCTTTATCAGTCCTCTCTGCTTTCTAAAGGGTTTGTTTGTCCCAGAAACAGCTATCTCAACTCAGAAAGGAGCAGTAGCTTGATAATGATTGTCATCTCTCAAAGAAGAAAAATAACCAGATTCCCTGGTCTTGAGAGGTGAGGAGGAGTGTTTTGTGTCACTCAGGTTCACCAGGACTGTTAATAGTTATGTTGCCATGTTGAGTGGTACTTGGGTTTTATTACTGAATGAAAATAAGAAGAAATAAGAAGCCATGACTAAACAAGGCCCCTCTTGTCATGCAAGGGATCAGTGAATCAGAAGCAATGAGCAATGCTACTTATCGCCAGCCACCACTCACATTCTGTCTATTACATTATTCACAGGGATCTGCCCCATAATTAAGAACACCTCCAGCATCTCTCGAAGGCCTACACACTGAAGTGGGCTGGGCTTATACTTCCAGGCCATTCCTATTAATACAAGGGTCCCTTTACTTGAAAAGCATATTTCTGAATCCATGTTGCCACTTGCTTTTGTTGACTGAACATCCTGGAAAGAGGCACTCGATCACCTGGAGCAAAAAGGGTTCCTTACCCCGTAAACTTCCTTCCCCCTTCCCTGTTCATGTCACCTTGTGCGTGCGTGCCAGAGAGTGAGAGAGAGTGAGTGAGAGAGAGAGCGAGAGAGAGAGAGAGAGAGAGAGAGAGAGAGAGAGAGAGAGAAAGAGTCTATGTGTTTGTGTGTCTGTGTGTTTGTGTTCAGGCAAGCCACCACACAGAAATGCTGATGCTCCTCCTTCAGGCCCTGTCAAGCACGCTTAGCGTCAGTGTTTACAATGCAAAAGGGGAGAAAGTCCCTATAATTCCAGGAGGCTTACAGGCAGGCAAGAGCAGGAGGGAGAAAGTAGCCAGGGGGACATTGTGCTGTTATAGGAAAGCCTGCAGCGCTGTCTGTTGGAATACGTCTGAAGGACACACTCACCTCACGGTGAAGTCACAGTCTGTGATGTCATGGTTTAGACTGATTCATGCTGTGACAGGACAGAAGCTCCTGTGTCAGTGTAGCTCCTAGAACCCATGGACTTTCAGTGTGGCAGCCCCGAGGCTTAAACTACCTGTGATTTACAATGCTAGGACTCTGAATACTAGAGAGGAGCTGATTCATTGTGTTATAGAAGACTCCACATATCAACTATCTACACTGTGCACTTCTGTTTTATCCATAGGCTATACTCAGTCATGTAGGCTACCGTCCGATTTAAAATCAAAGACTTGCTGTCCCAATTCTGAATAGCCTAAATAGAAGCAAATAACAGTTTTACCAATTAACTGTACTTTTAACTTTGTTTTTTTTGGGGTATTGGTTAACATGGTCTCAAATATCTTCACTATACTCACTGATAATGATCCATTGCTCATGGTAAAAACAAACCACAAATAAACTTGATTCTTCTGGTGACCATACAGTTTATTGTGCATCTATGGGCTATACCCACAGGCTGACTACTGACCATATGTGTGGAATATGGTGCATCATGTGTCATCATGTGGTCCACATGTGTGTTCAACAGTGGGTCATCATGTGTCATCATGTGGCTTGCATGTGAAACTCAAGAACCAGTTCTAACAAGGAATGATAAAAGTAACTAGTGTGTTGTACCCTTCTTGGAACAGTAGTGTAATCCTAGAGTGTTGCTTTCTTTCTTTCTTTTTTGTTAGAGTTAGAGTAACTGCATAGATGTGTTGTCATTCTCTCCTTCATGAATACATAAATAAACCCTTTAATATAGACAGAAGACTGTTGATTGTACTTTATTCAATAATCCATTGAAGAACCTATATCAGCAGAAAACATACTATTCTTCTGCACGTGCATGTCGTTGACATACCTATCCTAAAATGTAACCTGTTTACATGCCACTAATCATAATAGCCTACATAGTGGCGTTTTCAGGCACCTACAAACATGGACACAATCAGTGTTTCCCACAGTGCCAAGAAGAGAGAATCTTAAATAGTGTGCAGGCCGCTCACCGCATCTCATCCGCCCATCCCCTCCTGCCAGCTGCCACTTGCAGTAGTGGTGATGCTGCTCCCTAGTGTGTAGAGGAGGAGAGAGAGCGTGTCCGCTGCCCAATGACAGCGCAGGATGCTGAGATCGGCTGCTGGTGTGAATGGAGGCAACAAGATGCCGTCTAGAGCGGAGATGGGGAGGAATTAACATCGAAAAAGGTACATTTATTCTGTTTATTTGATCATTTTAGAAATATCTCTCATAAACCATGAACTGTCCATCCGTTTTATGAGGGATTTTCCTCAGCGACTTGGCGGAAAAGCATCTGTGCTTAAAAAAAAAAGCCATTCACATTCCGTGGTCGTTGAATTGCACAGACGCAGCCTGTCAGTGTTCACTTGGTATGTAAGAATTTGCCTTTTAAACCTAGATTCATATGATAGACCGGTGCAATATTTCGTGATACGAAATAATCCATGTTTCCGTCGGCATCCCTACGGCAGGTTAGCCTGTTATTTCATTGGTGTATTCAAGCACTCGACGCACAGCACGCTGGAGGTATGTAAAATGTAGGCCTGCTGAACTGCCAATTGCACGTTCGTGTTTGCAATATTGCACCAAAGCTAATTTTCAAACAGCCTACACATCAGTCAGCACACATCAATTACAGATTTTAATTGAGTGCAGAGGCCTACATGTAATTGAACTCAATATCTGTCGCGTTATGTCTCACATCATGGCCTTTTTGCCTTCGAAAAACAACTGTAACACTTTTCATGTGACAGGCTAAGGTTAAGAAGCCATTTTTAACCTAATTAGGTTTTTATTTTGGTGATTCATTCTTATGTATGTCCCGTGTAATAGAAACTAAAGCTACATGTGTCCCCTTGATACAGGCTACCGTTGAAAATTGGCATTTGGTTGACAAGTGAACAGGCCATTTGGAACAGCACATTTTCATTTTCTCATCCAATCAACCAACCATTGAAGCCAGTGGGAGGGAGTTAGGTGGTCATAAGGGCGTCAAGGCTCCATAGTAGAATACGTGACGAGTCGGATGCGTGTTGTGCACGATCTGATCCATCTAACAAGCTGCTCCACCGCTCAGAACCTGTTGGTATTGTTGGCTGACATAACATGACTCTATATAGACTCTGTGTATCGTTAATATTCTAGAAAAGCGTTCTTCTTTTGAATAATGTCGGAATAAATAATGTCAGTCACTGCCTTGACCTCAAAATGCCTGTAAGGTCTGCCGTTCTCACACCCCCAAATGACAGACTTTATGTAGCCTAAGGAAAATGGACGTGTTCATATTTTAGACTTCATTCATTCAGATATAAAACAGGCTGCCTAGAACAACATAGTTTCTTCATATTCTTAGAAATCAGTGCATACCTCAATACCTTGATACCTTAATTATTCTCAGTTGATTCCTAAGGTGATTCAATTTTAATTCACGCAGTCAGAAAAATGGCTGCATGATATTGGTCTCTTTTAATGGCTGTCAAAATGTCATGGTAGCCTTACAGGAGTGTACTGTAACCCCCTGAGTCCACAGAAACGCTCACTGCCACAGCGTTGCCCATGGTGAAATCTTTGTTTCAGAGCATCTGTATCCTCTTCTGTGTTTCCGCACCACTTATCTCTGAATTTCCAGTGGTAATTTCTTCAGCGGCCTACTGGCATTTACTGACAGTTCTTTGCTCCTTTTAAACTATGGCTGCTTGATAATACCTGAGCCATATACAGTAAGGGCTGCACAATGATGTCTGGTCAAAAATAAATCAGTATTGCATCATAGGCAAGTGCAGTGTCCATGTTGCAAAAGGCTGCCTGAAATATCTGATTTAAAACTGCAATATTGAACACCTCCTGATAGGGCTGAATTGATTACTGATTAGCCTATAATATTGTGGTAAAAGGAGTATTCAGTGATATAGAGCATATTACTGCCATAACCACTTTTTATTCCCTTTTTAGGTTAATTTTACCATGAGCTCGGAGTCCACCCTGAAATGATAAAAGCAGTGGTAGCTGTTTTTTCTATATGTATCTTCCTGCTTTATGCAATGCTCCGTTGAGGCTTTTTTCCAAAGTTGCAGTAACATTCGTCAGTTGCTCTTGGCTAAAGCTGGTGCAGAGGAGTTTAACAGGACCGATGGGGGGGGATAATTGGACTCTTCTCAGTTGGCATCCACGGACGGTTCTGCAATATTATCACTTTGTCTGCAATAATATGATACTCTCTTATTGCAATTTGGTAAATTCAACTTGGCTACAGCCCTACATCCTAAACAAGTTACTTTGGTGCTGTATAGAGCAGGCTGACAAAGTGGTGACATTTTTTATGTGATTGATTCATAAGTAAGCAATTCAAATATATTCTTTTTCAGCTGTTCTCCAACATAAATGGACATTTTCCACACTGGCCTATGTTAAAAAAAAACCCTGGCCCCATTCATTATAAATTATATTTTTATTGCAGTATTCAGAAAAAACAAATAACACTTTATCTGACATCATATCATTTAAGCAAAAAAAGCTGATTGATTCTGATTGATTTGACACTAAAATCAAACATTAATTTAACAGAAGAGAGCCATATTTGAAACTTGATTTACTGTTAATACTGAAAATATGGTTGCAGGATTCTATATATTATGCAAGATTGCAAGAATGGCAAGTTTGCATTTGGATTTGTGTGTGTGTGTGTGTGTGTGTGTGAGTGCGTGTGTGTGTTATGTGTGCACGTGTGCTGTATGGGTGTGTTTGTGCCTGTCCGTGCCTCTGCCACAATAAGGTTGTGGATAAACTCAAATGTGACAAATGACATAAAGTATCTACGGCATTTTTTTTGCATGGAGATATTTAGCGGGGTTGGAAGAAGAAGAAATGGATTGGAGTGATTTTTTTAAAAAGACAACTGGCGTAGAACACGACTGCGTCTTTCAGTGGTGTAGAATTGATTTCTCATTTTCTTATTTGATTTAAATGTCCACTTTACCTTCCTTGGTCTCACCACATGGAATGCCTGTAAAGTATACCCATACCAAGGCTCCAAGTTGCTAAGCTGAAAACTGTCAAACCAGGAGTCTGGGTCACCCATGTGACTGGAGTGTGTGCATTTGTAGTATTGTGTGTTCAGGAGTTGCTCATGGCCTTTGTCACTTGTTGTCTCTGCTCTCTCCAAGATCTTCCAGCTTCCCCTAGCTAATAAAATAGTTCTACAGAACTACAGTTTCTGTAGAAAAGGTTTGAGAGCTAAATTCTGACCTAGGTCTTCATTTTTGATGTCATCTGCTCACATAAACTACTATAGTAACATAAAACACATAAACTACTACAGTAACTATACATAGGCATATTGCTGACTGCTGTTTGTGCTTCTGAAACACTTGCTAACCAGGCTTCACAGCCCGGCTGTAGCATACTGACCATTGAAGATAAGAATGGCAGTGCTTGGTGTTGTCTGCTTTATATGTGAAACTTGAGTTTAATTAGCAAGGGTTATCTCAGAGGGACTGTCTGCTGGAGAAAGACTTCTTTGACTTTGCTGTACACAGGCTACGAGCGCAAAATCCCTCCTCTAATATAGGCTGACATGCACTGTTCCAGCCCTCCAATACATTCTGGTTGATTTGCTCTGCCATTTTGTATTTGTACGTGTCCCTCCCTCCCATTTCCAAGCAGTTGTTTCTCAATGCAACCAAGGGAGATGACAGTGTCCTGTCTGTCCTCCTCCCTCCTCCGCCTGTCTGCACTGATTGCCCCAGGCCAAGTGTTTCCCCACAGATTATGCCTCGGTAGCCCGGTAGTGTGTGCAGATGATGGTTCTTATCAGGGAAAATCTTATTGGATTTCACATTATGAGATGACTCATTCACACGTGGTTCCCTGTGCCATATTGTCATTTCATCAGTCTCTCAAAGAAATTGGCGGTACAGAATTAGCATGAAGTGAAAACAAAGGTAAATCTGTTTGTGGAGTTGGGATGGAGAGCAGGCTCCCAGAAAGGCTAGTGGCCATCTTGTAATCACTTTGGCATTGAAGCAGGAAACACACATGACAAGACCATCTGCAGTCTCTTTGACTAGATTTTCTCTCTCTGCACCGGAATTGGCCACAATTTTTTTTCTCACCTTTTTGAAACTTAAGTTGCCGTTATGTAAGACTACCCAGGTGCTTTATCTCTGTTAGCCCAGGCATAGTCACCATGGCAACTGTGTCTGAGAATCAAGTGTCACCGGAAGAGAGAACGTACCCTAGTTCAAAGCAGTATTTGACTTTGGTGGAAGATTCTCATTTTTTACCATGGACAGACCAGTGTTATTGATGAACAGACAGCCTCTGACATTAACAGCCCCAGAAATCCATAGTCACCGCCAACATTCATCAGGATCTTTTCCAAACTCTCATCCCAAGTCTCATTAACTTTATCTGTATTTTAGGGTCGTGCGTATTTCCTTATCTTCTACATTTGCTGATTGTAACGCCTTTCTGTATTTGAGATAGAATATGTCTACACTGAGTGATACATTTAAGCTTGAGATGCCATGTAATTGTTGTCTATTATTTCACCATTAAAAATGAAGCCTCTCATTATTCTCACTTCCTCAGAACTCTGGAATCTCCACTTGTATTTAAAATTGAAGCCTGATTTGTGTTAAACACAAAATTAAACTTCAAAAAACAATTGATTTAGTACTACAGTATGGCATTTCATGGCCATTGAATATGAACCATGTTGACAAAAATAAGGTAACAAACTTTATGGGAACTGTACAAATTGTCAGTTTGTTTTTCAAGCATAAATTCTGATAAATATTTTCACACCAGTACACAGATATTATTATAAATATGTCTTGGTATTTTAATCTGGATATTTTTGTGGTCAGGACTCGTTTTTGTCCAAGAACTCAGTGGAACTATATTGTGAATAGTTAAATGCTCAGTTCATCCAAACTTTTCAAATGCATAATATCCATGGTTACAAAATCATCACAACTCCCTGGTCTATTTTCATTTGCAAGTCATATATGAAACAATCTGCTGCAGGGATTACTTTTTTAATCTACATTATACATTTTCAAGGGAAGATAACATGAAAAAATGCAGTAAGTTAATCATTAAAATTATCATTCTGTTGTAAAAATGTTAATAGGAAATATTATCTTTCTTTGACTCTTGATTAATTTGTATATGTAATCAAAGCAATTGCCTGTTTTGTTGGTTGGTTTGTTACTTCATCGTGCTTATAATTTTACCATATGCTAATGTCTGGCCTGATTGTGTTGACTGTCTTTCATATCATTGATTTTTTTGCGTTGTCAGAAATATTATACAAAAAGGGTTGGGTTGCCATTTTGAAGTCTTTGGTGTAAACAGATACAAAGGAGTTGTGCTCACTTGTGTCATACAGCAGTAGGTCCAGGTTATATTCATGCATCGCCCTTTTGGTGTTTTTCAATAGTTCCAGGACCCATACATTTCCACTAATTGTCATTTTCACTCTTTATCTTAGTGCTATTGCAACTGTGATTATCAGGTGGTCAACTGACATCAGTCCGGCACGGTCAATACACATCACTTCTCTATTCCTGGGCGTTCACTTCATCACATTGTACAGAACACGTTTGTTTTTTTTACAAATCATGTCTGTTCTTTATTGAGAAGTATATACTTAATAAATTAACTATGATATATTATATGATTAAATATTATTATGAAAATGTAACATTAATTATGAATCTTCCTATCTTAGCTGCAGTTTTTCACACAACTCCCATAACCCTCTTCTCATATTCAAATGAAATTTATGTGGGTTCTGGGTTCTTCATTATTTCTTTGCATGAACTGGTGTGATACGGTGGCGTATGACGTAATATATAGCTAAATCTTCTCTAGAATTGCAAGACAGTTCAACGCATTTTATAGTAACACACATTGTTGTAGAAACTGTTGTGTTAAGTTATGTTTGGTAACGGTTCATGTTGCTAATATTAACTAGCAAGCCCAGCAGCCTAATATCATTGTGTTCTCCATAGAAGAGATGAAGAGAGGTGATCAACTAAGAGCTGAGATCACATTCAAATGATACTGCTAATTAATACGTTATTTACCATAGATGCGCCATAGAACTATACATTTTCTGTACTTGTTTCAAGAACTAATTGCCACAGATCTTGATTAGATTTAGACTTGTATGTTTCTGCACAGGATTTTTCTTACAATAAACAATTTGTTTAACATCTAATGCATTTGGTCACGACTCCAAGAATGGCATACAATTTGCGCCCAATTCAAAACCAATTGACCATCATTGATCTAGACAACAGACCAATAATGACATGAAATATAATCTATACTGTGTTTTAATTAGTCTGTTTATTAGTCTATGTACTGCATGGTTGTAAATGTGCACTCTATTTCCTGCTTGGGTCAGCAGCATTAATGGGATTGGGATGAATGCTTGCAATTGGGAAAGCCAGGTTGATGCTGGGAATTCCCAGTGGGTCACTTGAAACAGGAGCCAAACAAAATCTGACAGCGTGCTGCCGGTAGTGACTCACCCAGACTTGAAACTAAGGGAGCTGTCTCTTTCCTCAGCCCTAACATCATGCAGGGAGAATCGGTGTTTGTTTGTCTCATCTTAATTACTGAAGGGAATGTCCTTATTTATTGTTTTTTTTGTGTATGCATTTTTTGTTTTAAATATGCCTTTCATTTGACACATGAAACATTTGTCATTTATCTAACAAATGCTTCTTTCCTGTTTTCTCAGATCTGACTTTGATGCGCTCCACCTATTAAGGCATGCAATAAGCCACCCATGTGTGATTCAGAGAATCAGAGCAGTCTCATTTCAGCACGCCCCTGGTAAGGACCCTCTGGTGGCCGCACCTCCCACTCACAGGACATGTACGGCAGTGCCAGAGCAGTAGGCCATATAGAGAGCAGCCCCGCACGGTCCCCGCGCCTGCCAAGGTCCCCCAGACTGGGCCACCGGAGGGCCAACAGCGGGGGCGGGGGTGGTGGGGGGGGAAAGACGCTCTCCATGGAGAACATCCAGTCCCTCAACGCTGCCTACGCCACTTCAGGGCCCATGTACCTGAGTGACCACGAGGGCGTGGGCTCCACTGCCACCTACCCCAAAGGCACTATGACTCTGGGACGTGCCACCAGCCGGGCCATGTACGGGGGCCGCGTCACAGCCATGGGCAGCAGCCCCAATATTGCTTCAGTGGGGCTGCCCCACGCTGACCTTCTGTCTTACAGTGACCTGGGCTCCCTCTCCATGCTGCACCACCACCACCACCACCAGGGGGTGCCCTCTGCCCTGCTGAGGCAGGCGGTGCGGGGCAGTGGGGGGGAGCTGCTGGAGATGCAGGCCCAGCTCAGGGACATGCAGAGGGAGAATGAGTTGCTGCGCAGGGAGCTTGACCTGAAGGACAGTAAGTTGGGCTCTTCCACCAACAGTATCAAGAGCTTCTGGAGTCCTGAGCTGAAGAAGGAACGGATAATGCGGAAAGAAGAGGCGGCGCGCACTTCAATCCTTAAGGAGCAGATGAGAGTTACTCATGAGGAGAACCAGGTGAGAAAAACTCTCTCAGCTCTCATAATCCACTGACTAATTGTGGCAACTAATTTCAGTTGCCAGTCTCTTGTCTTTCTGTCTTTCAATCATTGTCTTTTTCGATCAGTTTCTCTGTACTTTCTCAGATTTGCGCTCACCACTCTCTTTTCTCCAAAAGAGCACTCTGTCATCCTCAGTCCAAGAACACTGAGAATTATTGCACTCAGTCAAGGTTTTTAATACATGTGGAAACCTTTCTGGAAAGAGCTCTTAGTGTGCATAAATGTTTAACACTCTGCTACGCAGAGTGAGGAAAAAACACATGAAACATTCAATGTGAAATCCTATAATCTAGTAAGCTCTTGATTTATGAACTAATATATTGATGTAAATTCATTTAGCATAGCTTTTACATTCTCATCTATATATGTACTTTATATTAAAGCATCTAATCCTCCACCCTTTAAACTGTGTAAATCTGCTGTCAGTGTTTGTATGATTACATGAATAGTGGCTTTTATTTCTCAAGGTGAGTTTAGACCAACAGGTGAATTAAAGCATCTGTACACAATCTGGCCACAGTATTGTTTAATTTTAAGGTTATGTTCAAAGGTTATTAGCAGATCAGCAACACAGTTTGATATGTTTGGGGAGTTTTTTTTTGCATGCCTCGATGTGGGGGTGTAGTCATGGCCTAGTTAAATCACTTACAGACTAGAGAAGGCACAAGGCCCAGAGACAAATGTCAAGGACACTTAAACACTCTCTCTCTCTCTCTCTCTCTCTCTCTCTCTCTCTCTCTCACTCTCTGTGTCTGTCTGTCTGTCCCTCTCTCTCTCTCTCTCTCTCTCTCACTCTCTGTGTCTGTCTGTCTGTCTGTCCCTCTCTCTCTCTCTCTCTCTCTCTCTGTGTCTGTCTGTCTGTCCCTCTCTCTCTCTCTCTCTCTCTCTCTCTCTCACTCTGTGTCTGTCTGTCTGTCTGTCCCTCTCTCTCTCTCTCTCTCTCTGTGTCTGTCTGTCTGTCCCTCTCTCTCTCTGTCTCTGTCTCTTCTCCCTCTATCACCACTTTCCTTACCATTACTCACTCTGACTTTGATCATATCTCTCCCTGTCTATCTCTGTTCATCTGGCCTTCACTATCTTCAATATTGTATGTCTCCATCCGTCTCTTCTTTTGTTTTTTTTTACTAAGTGTAGATACTGTAAACAGTTTACCTATCCTCAGCTGCACTCTTTTATTAGTTTTCCTCATGGCCCCATGGGCATTTTTCTGACATACATTATATCAAATCAATGTTGATAAGAAAGAGTGGAAACAGATGTAAAACCACAGTTGACCATTACTTACTGTAATTCCTAGCATGAAGACATTTTGTATTCAATACAGAACAATGCACTGTTGCACTGCTTAATTTTCATGTTCTAACATAAGTTGAAGGATTACATGGTCTTCTATGGGTTGAGGAAATTATATGACCCTTGGGCTCATGAAACACTTTAAAAATTCATTAGATAAAGTCTAAAATGCATGGTCATCAAGCTAAGAACAACACTGTTTTTCTTAGTTGTTGAGAAGTTCACATTTTGAAGATACGAGGATATACAGCTGCAAATGGCGAGCTGATATATAGTGTAGAAAGAACCTTTTTGATATAAAGGAGACAGCTTTGTTTGATATTACAACTGCAGGTGAAAATTGCACATTGAGGTAGATTGTATAGGTCAGCATATTGCTGGACTGGACTGTTTTTTTGAGGCAGGTTGAGCATGATGCAGCAAATTGCACAACGCCTCAAGCAACTTAAAAGGCTGAATTTTTCCAGCTGGTTGTAGTCTTTGTGCCAGTCTGTCTGAGGCTCTGTCTGTCTGGTTGAGTGATCTTATCGGGCACTGAGCAGCAAGCAGGCCAATCATTACTCATGGCAGTAGACACTGTCACTCCACCTTTCAAGGTTATAGCGAGATACTATTAGTGTGACTCCCACAAAAGACCTGTCTGTGTGCATGTGTGTGTGTGTGTGTGTGTTTGGGTATATTAATATCCCCATCGAAAACAAATCTTTTTTGGCTTACCTCAGTTCACTGAGTTAGAAGAGACTGCAGTATACCAGTTTTCCCCTGGAGCAGTGCCATGCTGCTAGTGGGAAGGATGCCCAGCACTGGATGGCTTTACCCACTGGAGATCCCTAGAGGGGAGCTAGAGGGACCAGGACTCTTTCATATCTTTACGTTTCACAAAAATATAGCGGGACAGTATTTGGGAAGAGAGTGTGCCTGATAAAATAGAACCACCATTGCCTCTGACAGGGCACAAGCCATTCATCATTTCTCTTACTCACTATGTCCAGTGCTAGTGAATACTTAGTGTGAATGCTTGTGTATTTAGCTTGGCTTTATAGACTGTACGAGCTGGGACCCTTGAATGTGTCCAGCAGAATATGAAATGTGTACAGTGTGGGCTTTCATGTCTTTGTGTTCCATACAAAGAGAAGACTCAGTTTGTCCATCAGCGTTAGCTCTGGCTCTGCAGTGAATGATATTTATATCCCTCCTGGTAGAGTTGCATTAATGAAGTGTGTCAGCTAATAAAAGGCAGATGTGCCTTGTTACTATAATTGGTCATTTCTATCTTGATTTCTGGGCTGTTGTGCCTCCTTATGTAAGTATACGCTTCTGGTGGGATGGTTTGGTCACACCCATTGGGCTTGTTGAGAGGCTGACTGAAGAGCAAATTGCCTCATTAATTATGGAGTAATTTCAGGCCAATCACTACATCTGTCTAGTAGTACCCTTTACAATTGCCTCAGGTGCCTCAGGCCTCTATTAGCTTGAGCAAATGCCATAAATAATTTATATTGTGAAAAATAAGAACTGAGAATGTATGCCTCCTTTCATAACATCTTGGCAGAGAAGAAACTTGTCAAACCATTCAGGCATTGCAGTTTGTCTTTCATCTGTCTTTCATTTCTACAGCACCAATTCCAATACGACTGAAATACCAACGATAGCCTACAGAGCATCATCAAGACAGTTGGTCTTGACTAGAGGAAAATATTTGCTCAGTACTGTTTGTCCTGGGCATATTTAACATATACCATCAGCACAGGCTGTTTTAACTCAGAATCATTTGACTTGGATTCAGTAGAAATTGCTGTCGTGCTGAAGCTGGACCGGAGCTGCTGGAGGCAACTGTGTGAGCTTGAGCGTACCATATCTGACTGAGTCAGGACCACTGCTGCTCAGCCACCCAGTCAGCCCTCATCAACGCAATCCCCAAAATGGAGGCTGAGCCACCCATATCACTGCTCCGTCTACGCACAGATACAGTGTCTGAGACATGACATGGTTTCTGCTGAAATGTGTTTTTACTGTGAGCCGCGGATTGTTACATGCCACCACGCAGTGGAAAGACAGATGCACATGTGGCCAGGATGAGACTGTTTGTCTCTCAGCAAGGTGTTGGGGGCTGGGCATGTGTAGTGAACAGATTTCCCCAGGTGTTGTGATAGCTGCTTCGCTTAGAGCACACAGTAGGTACAAGGCCCAGCACAGTGTGTATAAGTGTGTGTGCTTGCATGCATGTGGGTGTGAATGTGTACTGTATGTGTGTGTGTGTGTGTGTGTGTGTCTGTGTGCATGGACATTTGTGTATTTGGGATTAGAGATCACTTAGGCCAGCTGCTAATGTATACACAGAGATTTAGTCAGCATAACCTGTCTGCGGGGGCCTCACTTTCTGTGTGGGAGCTGTATGGTCGCAAATATCCCTTTGCACATATTATTCATACATGCGTTGGTACAGTAGGTGTGGGCACTGACAAATTAATAATTGGGCTGAGTCACTAGCTATGAAGAAGAAAGAATGGAGAGGCATTAAGGCAGTATTTGTCATCAGTTGTCATTTAGCTTTGTTCAATAGTGCTAAATTTATCCGTGGCAAACAAGCTTGCATGATGAATAACGGTAGCCTATTGATATTTTCACATATGTCATGACATAGTGAGCTCATGTGGACATAGGAAGTATCATGTGAATAGTCAATGTGTTCAAAGAGCCCATGGCTCCTTCCTGTGGCAGCCACCTTCAGTCTGAGCACATAAGATGGCTGCTGCTTTATCCAGAGGACAGGAGGACGGACGAAGATGAGATGAAATGAGGAGAGGCAGGGAAACATACAGAGAGCAAGGTTAGTAAGAGTGAGATTTAAGTGGAGGATGGAAGAACTAAGCAGAGGGGATAAGGTCTGTTATAGTCCACTAGTGTAAGCACAGACTTTAGATTGGATCAGAGCAGTGTAAAATAAAGGCCAGCCTACACGTCAAAAATGTCCTTATTAACAAGTAATTTAGTGTTCAGTCTTAAAAATTCATTTTTCTTAAAAAAAAAAATAATAATAATAATCAATTCTGCTATTAGGGTGAAATAATTCCACTAATTTCCACTGCAGTTTCACTTAACTCATCTTAATCCATCTTAACTTGTTAAAATGGATTAAGATGAGTTAAGTGCAGTACAAACAAGTATATCTAAGGATGGATACAGTGAAAGAGAAGAGAACAGCATGAGAGGAGAGAGAAAGGATCAATCAATAAAAGCCAAATCAGCTGTGTATTTTTTTTTTTTGTCTCCCTTCAGTTGCATGGCTGAGGTGTGCAGTGGTGAGCGCTGCAGAAACTGCTGCAGCCAGTGTTAGGGATCATGGATCCGGTTGTTGCTCTGCTCCCCAGGGTGCCTCAGCCTTGGAAACACCATAGTCTCATGCTTTTGTGAGCTCACTGATGACAAAATATTACTTAAACCAAATGGTGTTTGAGGTCGTTTTACACTTACACCCAGGTGAAAGGTGTTTTTTTGATTTGGAAGGTGTACATTTGGTGAAGTTGATGTAGATACATGAAAGTTAGCTTTATATTTACTTGGATGCTTTATTAACTGTCAACGATCTCCACTGGCACACTGAACTTCACTTTTCATGCAAAACCACTGTGATACTACGCAGCTTCATGTAATCATTACCCAGAAGCTGTGTCAGTTTCAGCATGCAGCATAGGTGTTAAGTGAAAGATTTAATACAAATTGCACAGTATATGTGTCATGGCACATGTATTATCGGCCAGTATTGTCCTCTCAGAGATATACTTGATATATATATATATATATATATATAACTATATTTATATGTAACTTGATACATTCTAGACAACCTCGTGCATACGTTTTTAAAACCTAAGTATTATGAAGAAAGGAGTCCTCTAATATTCAATTTTGATATTCAACTCCTCTGTGCTGTCCCTACTCTCCAATTTCTGCATTCGTGCTCCTCTCTAACTGCCCTTTAGCTGAGTGCAGATGAATAAATGCCATGTTTGCTGGCATGGCTGTGGCTGTAATTGTATATTGTCAGCCATCGTGACATACAACACAGAGATTAGGAATGCAATGAACAGTAGGCTGCTCTGACTCAGCGCTTTAGAGCTGTCCATGTGTCAGTTATGAACACCCACACACACCCACCTACACACACACACACACACATGCACACACACACAGACACACACTTTCTCTCCCAGGAACCTGCAGCTGCTCACGCTTCTGCCCCCTGGTAAATGTACTGTATGTCACAAGCTTGGAATCATAAGGGTCATTATTAATTTCCATGTTTACCTACTTCAAAATATAATTAAAAATCACACTTTACATTATATAACTAACTCATTTTTGAATGTTAGGCAGAACCTAATAATCTCAAGGTTGTGGTAGAGTTTTGGGTGTGTGTGCATCTAAGCAGACATACCATTTGACATTTTGAGATATGTCTTGAAAAAACAAAAACAAAACGGTATTTGCTGAAATGGCTATCAGAGTCCAATTCATCACCTAAGATGTAGCTCTCAAAAGGATTTTGTGACAGCCAGAGCTCCACCCAGTTACTCCTGGCTCCATGTGTAAGAGAGAGGGGGGGCAGTGTAACTCAGCATCTCTCCTTGACTCCGTGAAACCCTTAGAAGCTCATATACAGGATCTGCAGTGAAAGAGAAGCCTTCTCTGGAGACTGGGTGACCACAACCCCAATATCCGCTGAGTCATGACTGACGCACCCCAGTAGGACCCTAAACAGGAACTGGTACAGTTCTGCTGCGGTTGAGGGGAGGATGGGGGATGAAAGACCATAGTCATTTTAACCCTCGGTGCAATTATGCAAATGGATTCGTTGGACTGCCTCCTCCAATTTTGTTCCAAGACGACAGATTATTGATCAGAGCACAGAGAGGGAGTGCAGAAAGAGAGAGCTGTGTCAGTTGAGATGACAGAGTGGTAAGATGCAGGGAGGGAGAGAGAAAAAAGGTTTCAAGAGTAAGAGGCTTCAGTGAACTCCCAGCAGGGAAAGGTAGAGTATCACCCAGGGTAGAGTAACACACAGTCCTTGGGAAGGACTGTGTGCAAAGTGGTTGTCAAGATTTCTGAGAGCAGGTTTGGGATTTGGCATTTTAATGCCTGCTACACCGTTTGAATATTGTTCTGTCCCATACTAAATGGCTTTGGTAATACAAGGATCACAGCAAGGCTAATATTCACAGGCGGTCATGCTCTGCACAGTCATAACTCGTGCAGCAAAGTCATTACTGATTATGATCGGTTAAGTCTTTTTCCAACAATATCTATTGTATTCATACAGTATATGGCATTTAAGAAAGTAAGAAAAGAGTCACTAATATTATTTTCTACACAGAGTGGAATTGGGTATTAAGGATCATTTTGCAACATGCCAATGATAACTACACAAATCATGCTTTCTGTTATAAGATTCAAGATTCAAATTAGTTGTTAGGAATTTGTCTCAGTGTGCTCATAATACAACATTAACAACAAGGACATCAAGCACAACATAACATAAAAGACACATTTAATATCCTGACTCTGGGATCCAATCACTCACAAGCTTAAAAGCATTTCATGGACAGTAATTTATCCATGTTTATGTACTGTTTGTTTGATTCTTTTTTTGTATTTTTTGGATAATTTTTCTTCAACTGAGGGTGATATGCAGCCAGAGAGCGGTAGTGTAAAGTACATTTCCAACTAGTGACAGCAATGGGAATGGGAGTAGGTGACAGCAAGCGTCTGGGAATAAATGGACTTCAGTCAGTGTGTAATTGAAGATTTCAGAGGTTTTAGGTTGTTTTAGTGTACTCACCCCAAAATGGCTCTGGCTTAAGGGAGCGTTCCCAAAACTGTGGAAGTAAGATGCACTGGCACTGTCCAGCAGAGACTGCATCAGCTCCCTCTGGTAGCACAAACACTGCCCCCTAATGGCGGGAAGAGCACATACCATGCTTATTCTATACTGTAGAAGTGGGCCAAGAAACGTTATGAAAAGGATGAATAACATAAATTTACTCATTTTGCTGTTTTTCCTTTTAATTTTTTTAAATGATAGGCTTAATATAATCTGTCATCTGCTGTGTTGTCCATCATCACTAGATTATACTTAATAATATATAAATTATGTCAATACAATTACGTTAATATAAGACTACTACTGCTACATTCACCACTACTTCTGCATGCTACTGCTACTACTACTACTACTATTACTACTACATTCACTACTGCTACTACTACTGCTACTACTACTAATAATAATAAGGGCAATTAATGTGATATTACAGTGCTTGATTGGCAAACCATTTTCAAACCTCACATTCACCTCTTTCCAGAAAGGTCATGTTGATAAAGTCATGTTTTTGACTGTAAGGTGTACTGGGAATGTGACAATGATGTGTTGGGCTGAAGGCTGATAAATGGACAGCTGGACAGACGGATGGGTGGCTCTCATTTGAAACTCTCGCTGATTTGTGTTGAGCATCCGTCTCTGTTGCATCATGCTCTGACGCTGTGTTTTACCATACATTTTTTTTTCTGTTCATTCTGCCCATGCTCTGCAGCTGCTGGATGCCAGGAGAACCAAGGTTTGTCCCTATGTTTGCAACACCTGTTGTGTGCACAACATAGAGTCACCTTCAGTGTGACGTGTATTTTCAGACGCCTGGCAATCCCTTTGCACCATACACCTCCCTCCTACGAATCCTCTCTACCCTCCAGAAGGAAATCGACTGTTTTCAGCAAATTCAGCCTGTCTCCTTGTCCTGTGAACCTTCCTACTGTATTTTCCCCTACACACACTCTAAAACTATAGAGCGTGGTTGGTTTGTTTAATAATGTCACCCCAAACATGTCTGGTGCTCCATCCCCCTGCAGTATCTTATATCCTACAACCACTGGACACACAGTAAGCTGGGTTTGATTTCAGTGTAAGGATCTGTTTCTACTCCTCTGAACCCTGATAGGGCCATTTTCTGGACATGGATTGATCTTAGTCCTCTCTAGGGAGATATCCATTGAAAAAAACAATTAATCGGCAAGAACCGGTCTGGGTGAACCAATCTGTGACAGAAACTGGGCCCTATATAACATCGTTGCTCGAAACCCTGGCCCAAAACCCCTACACACAATAGAGTATGTTAAGCTTAGTAGTGTGTTTTTTTTATTTTATTGAATAAAAACAAGCACATAAAAAATACACACAGGCACATGCACAAACACACACATCCTTATACGTGTACACCTTAATTCAGCATCTATGGTCACTCCCTCCCTGAAGGGTATGGATAGGTTTTGTCGCAGTGTCTGTTTGTTCATCTCATATTTGGACCCATCCTCTATGGGTTACTGCTCATATACATAATGATAGCACAGAGTCTTAGCCTGTGCCCGATTAGCTTGCAGACCCCATTCCTTATAATTTGATGCCACTTCTGATGATTGAAATGTGATATCTGTATCCCGGCCTCTCAGACTGAGGCAGAGAGCAAAGAGCGTGCAGCATTGGGGTGGTGGGGGGTCGGCGTCTGCTTTGATTAGCAAGTCACGAACCCTGATGAAGTCTGCTCACATGTATAGAAACAGACCAACACAGCACACTGATGAATTAATCTGTTTGACAGCTGTGATTTATTTCAAGACTTAATGTATTTTGACCAGCAAAGCAAAGTTCTTCCTGTGATTCCAAGTGATTAAATCCTTGACAAAGAGTTCAGTTTATGTAGCAAAATTAAGAAAAATCTGTCTACTCACATTTTTCCCTGAATAAGCATTGTCTTTTGGCAACAACAGTTTATTACAGTGTATTTGCTTCCAATGCCATTGCAAGGTAAGTCATGTGTCCCCCATGTTTGACCTACTGTAAGTGTGTTTGCATACTAGACTTTTTTTAAATGTTTTTCTACAGAACCTTGTGGGACAGCCTTTCAGAACTGTGCGTTTGTGTCTGCTTACCCTCAAGTGTAGCGTTAAAAAATACCTTGCATTGTAATTGTTTTCTTAGAATGAATTGCATTAATTGTTGAGTGTGTGTGTATGTATGTGTGTGTGTGTGTGTGTGTGTGTGTGTGTGTGTGCGTGTCTGTACTTGCACCTGCACATTATCCCACAGCATCTCCAGCTGACCATCCAAGCTCTGCAAGATGAACTGCGCACACAGAGAGACCTCAACCACCTGCTGCAGCAGGAGAGCGGCAACCGCTCCGCTTCCGATCACTTCACCACCATCGAGCTGACCGAGGAGAACTTCCGCCGGCTGCAGGCCGAGCACGACCGGCAGGCCAAGGAGCTCTTCTTGCTGAGGAAGACCCTGGAGGAGATGGAGCTGAGGATTGAGACCCAGAAACAGACGCTGGGCGCCAGGGACGAGTCCATTAAGAAGCTGCTGGAGATGCTGCAGAGCAAAGGGCTGCCCCCCGGGCCGGGCCGGGCCTCTGAGGAGGAGGAGCAGGAGAGGGCCAGGCGCATTGCTGAGGCAGAGGCCCAGCTTGGACACCTGGAGGTCATTCTAGACCAAAAGGAGAAGGAGAACATCCATCTGCGAGAGGTATTGTATTACCAGGGTTATGTCTATATTAAATGAGCTTCTTTGGTAAGACCTGAAATAGTCTGTTTTTTATCTTTTCATCACTAGAGGGCAATACTGGGCTTCACATAATCAATATGCGCCATTCTGCTGCTTAACTGTAGAACACTGTTTACATAATGTTTGAATGGAAACCTGCAGAACACTTCAGATGCATGGAAAATTTAACATTTTGTAGGGTATGGAGGGTATGCATGCTGTGTACAAAGACAAATGTAATGCAAGTTCCTAATCTTTCTTTGAAGGTAATGGTCTTGGTTTCAACAGAGACCACAATATATTCTGCCATGTCTTTC
The DNA here is from genome assembly GCF_048128805.1 of Centroberyx gerrardi. Classification (NCBI taxonomy): domain Eukaryota; kingdom Metazoa; phylum Chordata; class Actinopteri; order Beryciformes; family Berycidae; genus Centroberyx; species Centroberyx gerrardi. The sequence continues at coordinate 19,023,331 of NC_136001.1, forward strand.
CTACATAATTTTGTGTCTTTTCTCTAAGGAATTGCACAGAAGAAATCAGCTGCATCAGGATCCAAGCAAAACCAAGGCACTGCAGACTATCATAGAGATGAAGGTAAGAAACTCACAGACTTACATCAGAAAACCTAATTATTATTGAATTGAATCATGCAGCTATAATTGTTTTTCATTAATTGTTTCATAATGTGGGGGCTGTGAGCCGTGTAACTTTGATTAAGGGTTATACAAATAAACTTGACTTGACTTAATATGCACATATACATACACCCATATTCCATTCTTTGAGACCAATGCAGCTATGATATGCAAATATAAACTACACCCATATTCCATTCCAAGAGTACTACGCCTATTCAGATCAATGCCTATTGTATGACAACTGATCCTGGCAGTGGAGAAACAGGATCATCCAGGTACTGAACCATCATAGAGCCCATCAGCCTAGCTGCAGAGGCCTGACATCACTTCCTCAAAATAAATCATGACATCATCGCTGAGCTGACACAACCCCTCTCGCTCGGCTGGATTGGCGCTGTGCAGCCCCTAGCATCCCCTAGGATGGTCATGTGACCGACGGCTTCTGGGATCCTGTGGATTTGCATACAGAGCGAGGGAAGGCCCGCCTCCTATGCTGTGAAGGAAGTCCCTGCATCTCTCCCTCTCTCTCTGCTCCTCTGCTGCCGTGTTGATGCTGATGGAAGCATGAGTAATCCTCCCTCCCTTTCTCCCTACATCTCTCCCGCCCTCTCCTCCTCACTCACCAGAGACAGCACAGAGTACATAGCCTGCCTCCTGCTACCATGGAAACAGGTGTGGTTGTTTATGACAGTGAGAGGCCAGTATGCAGAGGGATAGAAAGAGAGAGAGAGAGACAGAGGGAGGGAGAGAGAGATAAAGAGCAAGATTTACTGACCAGGTCGATGTACCAGTGAATACATTTGGATGGAATAAAATCTCTCTCCTTTCAAGGTACAGTGTTTTGTTGTATCTATTACAATAACGTTCTCTCAGTGATGCTTGTCTCGTTACAAGCTACATGGAAATTGAGATAAGCGAAGCGCATGTACATGTGCAGCGTTCAAGCATTGATGTTAACCCCTCAGATCCTCATTTTGTTGAGGAAGGTATGATCTTACCCATGTAGTGGGCTACGACTGACCCTGCTAACGGCCACAAGTTCATAAGTTCAGAACCACTGGGAGGAAAGACGGGATGAGACACAAAGAGAGAGAGAGGGAGAGAGAGAGAGAGAGAGAGAGAGAGAGATAGCAAGGAACAAGGTTGCTCTATGCTGTGCCGGGGAGGGAGATGGACCATGGCTAATCTTAAAGACGTTGTATTATTTATTTAAAAAGCTGTGAAGCTAAAGCTGCACTCACAGTCGCAGTCCAGACTCTGGCTTCTGCATTGATCTGCAAGCAACTACAGCAAAGCACGGCTGTTACTTTTCCTCCTTCTCCTCTGCACATCTCTCTCTGGTTGGGCTGATCTCTCTGTGCTGGATGTGTGCTCAATATTTCCCAATGGTGATTAATCCTCTGAGCAGCTGCAAGGAGCTGGGTGGAAAGCTTCTGATTTCACCCACAGATACTGCAGTTGCTCTCAGCTACATCAAAGAGCTCCCTCCAGTCTCTCTCCCTCTCTCTCTCCCTCTCTCTCTCTCTCTCTCTCTCTCTCTCTCTCTCTCTCTCTCTCCCTCTCTTTCTGAAGCTCTCATTTTCGCTTTCAGGCGCTCGCTCTCTCTCCCTCTCTCTTTCTTGCTTTCCTGGACTCTTTCTCTTGTTCGGGTTTATTTGCAGCATGCAACTTGTGGAAATGCCAGTCTGGGTTTTAAGGTGTGTCTCTTCTGCATGTTTGTGTGCAGGATACCAAGATTGCCTCTCTGGAGCGCAACATTCGGGATCTGGAAGACGAGATCCAGATGCTGAAGGCGAACGGCTTATTGAACACAGAGGACCGGGAGGAGGAGATCAAACAGATGGAGGTCTACAAGAATCACTCTAAGTTTATGAAGACCAAGGTAGATGCTGTTTGCACTATGCATGCACACACAGAGAAAGAGAGAGTGAAATATTACATGCACACATGCGCTGTAACCATTACTTAACTATAATTCCACAAACAAGCAGTATTGAGTTACTCAGGGTATAAGTAGACCTGTGCAGAGTGAAGTAAACTGAATGGGGCTGACTGTGTTGCTGAAATTAGCTAGCTTTAGCATTAATGGACAGCGTCATTAGCAAAGTGTTTCGTTGGCAACTATCTGACAGATGCTTTCCTGCTGTCAAGAACACCAAAAACTATCCAATTAGCAAATGCATCCTATGACATATTTAAAAGAACTTAATTACTTCATTATTTGGCTGCCACTTGACTGCTATTATAAAGCCTACATTATTTGTGATGCTTAAAGAATGAAGCCTACATTGTTGTCTACTCATGCTGAATGGCCACAAAATAAAAGTGACAGCTTAGTTTTATGTTTGACTGACCTCACCTGCTTAAGATTTCAGAATGGTCAGTGTTACTATCATCTTGCACTCTATGGCTACATGGCTACTTATGTTTTCCGCTGCTGTGTGGTCACTGTGTGAGCTGATACAGCTCGACTGTCAAGCCTCCAGCGTCTCTGACTATAATCTGTGATCATGTCAAGGTGCATGCTCTCTCTCTCTGGGGCACACGAGCCGCTTTGGAGCTTTGGCTCTGTGTTTACATCCTTCTCCTCATATTAGCCATCCAGGCGCAGACCGGCCGCAGTTTTGTTATTCTATTTTTAGAACTCTTTTCATCAATCATAGATAGAGATGATGTATAATACATGATTAATGCAGGGGAGTCAGTCCCAAATGCATAATTAATGAGAGAAAAGCGTGGTGATAGAAAATAGTAGAAAGGCTTTAGTGACTAGCCTGCTGTTCTGCTGAAAGAGGTTTTTACATGCACATGCACACACACACACACACACACACACACACATACACACAGGCACTCCATGATGTTGAAACATTTCAACTACATACAGTATGGTCATGTACTGGGCTTGATATGTCCTCTGTTGTGTGTGTGCAGATTGACCAGCTGAAGCAGGAGTTGTCGAAGAAGGAGTCAGAGCTGCTGGCCCTGCAGACAAAGCTGGAGACCCTCAACAACCAAAACTCAGACTGCAAACAGCATATAGAGGTGCTCAAAGAGTCTCTCACTGCCAAGGAGCAACGTGCTGCCATCCTGCAAACAGAGGTAACAGAAAAAACCCTTAACCATCTTTATACACATAAATCAACCTAATAATACACAGCAGGGGTTCTGAAACTTTTTCGTCCTCATAGCCAAACTGAACAAATCATAGTGTTGCCCTGGGCCCCAGGCTTGTTAAAACATATTATCTATCTTTTGGAAACTGAACCGTGACCCAGGTAGGTTCCGACCCATAGTTTAAGAAACAGTAATGCACAGTGTACTCTCATAGGAAATCTAAAAATAAAATCTGATGCATTCCTACAGTATTACAGTCAATTAAAATAGGCTAACTGAAAATCACCACTCATACGAGTAATTATGTATTGCTCAGCGCCCACATGTTTAGCTACTATACACTTACTAAGCAGAAAAAATACTTAGAAGCACTTTTGACTGAAAAAAAAAATATTATATATATATATTTATTAAAATTATGTTGTTACTGCTGTTTTATAAAAGCAATCAACAACTTTTAGAACAGCCAAGAGGGTTTTAGGCATTCCACTTTTTGTCATTCCTAACAACACCTGTTAGCTGTTCCAAAATCACGGTAAACCATGGCCTGACTGTCATGGCTTATCTACACTTAAGTAACACACACTAGAAATTGCTCCAATGGTGTTTATTACCACCACATGTAACGTTTCGAGCGTGAGCTCTTCTTCAGACATGAATGTTGACATGATTCATGTCTGAAGGAGAGCTCTTTCTGTCCAGCACCTAGTTTTAGTTTGGATGTGCGTGCTTTCTTGTATCTTTATCTACACTTAAGTCCACATTATGTTAGGTTCTTTTATTTTAGGCAGGCTCACTATATGGCTGTGTCGTGCTATAGGTGGACGCTCTGCGTCTGCGTCTGGAGGAGAAAGAGTCCTTCCTGAATAAGAAGACCAAGCAGCTGCAGGACCTGACGGAGGAGAAGGGCACTCTGGCCGGAGAAATCAGGGACATGAAGGACATGCTAGAGGTTAAGGAGAGGAAGATCAACGTACTGCAGAAGAAGGTCAGAATCAAAGTTGATGTCAACCACATGAATTGATGGATGGATGGGTGGGTGGATAGATGGAGCGTTAAGGTGGGTGGGAAGATGCTCTGAGGAAAATGTTCAAAATAAATGGAAAAACCATTTGCAGTTTTCCTTACATCATCGCCTCATGTAGCTGTTATAGTACAGTTTGCTATTTCCCCATGAAACATCTGTCAGTTCAGACTACTTACAATTATATATGGTAATATTATATGTAACAATATGACACCAAATTATTGTGTATGTGATTTTCTTTCTAAACTATCTAAACTATATTTTTCAGAACAATATACTCAACTGTAGGCAATTTTGGTGTATTTATGAAGTAGTCTGAAACTTTAAATGAATGAGGAACAGAGAGAGTTGTTTTGTCAGATTCCTGTGCCCTGGACTAAACCAGTCAGTCTCTGAAAACACAAAGTAGAGTGGTTACTCTCTCCATTAAGGAGTGAGAGAGTCTCTGCTGCTCTCAGGGGGAAAGTGTCCATAGACAGACAAGGAAGAAGATATTTCTGCCTCACCGGCTCTAGTGTGTGCTATAAATACACACTGAGTGTTACTCCCTCTCTCACCCTGACCTCCTCACCCATTCCCTTTGCTTTTTTTTCTCTCTCTGCTGTATTGCACCTTCTCTCCCTTGTGAAATGCCTCTATCCACTTTTATTTCTCTCTCTTCTCTCTTATCTCTCTTGATTTCAAAGTCTTCTTTTTTCTCCAGATGTGGTCGTTTGGTTTTGTTTCTCTGTGTTGTCATTCACATGCTGATGCTACACATACAGTTAATAGCACACAATAACTCACACTCACCGGTTAAATCAATCCTCATTTCTTTCTCCATTTATATATATAGTATATATATTTTAAAATCCATCTGTACCAAAGCTATGTATTTCTACAGTATTCTTAATGTACAATGTATTACCTGCACCTTCCTCACCAACGGCAGCCTTATTTATATACTTTCCAAAAATCTGCTGAAACAAATCTGATAGTATTTGATTTCTTCTCTGAAAGGAAAAATGCTTCATTGTCCTAGCAAGCCCTAGCACATTTCATACTATGAAAATGACACTATCAGCAGAGGATGTAAGTCTTCAAAGCTCCTATTAGTCTCCAAATCCAACTCCTACCTCGGCTTTTAATACTGCTCTGGTTTTGAGATCATGCTAATTGCCTCTGGTTCTCTGTTTCTCTCTGTCCCGTTGCTGCCACCGCCCTCTCTGTCTCCTCCTCCCTGTCCCTGTGTCAGATCGAGAACCTGCAGGAGCAGCTGCGGGATAAGGACAAGCAGCTGGGGAACCTGAAGGACAGGGTCAAGTCTCTGCAGACTGACTCCAGCAACACAGACACTGCCCTCGCCACCCTGGAGGAGGCGCTGTCTGAGAAGGTACAGTACTGCAGCATGCAGCTCACTCAGTTGACATGTAAACACCTGCTGTATGACTCTGCTTTGCTCTTTGGGGGGTCACTTGTAGTTGTCTTTTACCTGACATGAATTATGTTTCATTTCAGTTCAGTCAATCAATCTACTTTAAATTTGTGTATGTCTGTTTGTGTGTGTGTGCCTGCATGTGTGTGTGTGTGTGTGTGTGTGTGTGTGTGTGTGTGTGTGTGTGTGTGTGTGTGTGTCAGGAGAGGATTATTGAGCGTTTGAAGGACCAAAGGGAGAGGGAAGACAGAGAACGTCTGGAAGAAGTGGAGTCCTATAAGAAGGAGAACAAGGATCTCAAAGAGAAGGTCAACACCCTACAGATGGAATTAACAGAGAAAGAGGTCAGTGTGTGTGTGTGTGTGTGTGTGTGTGTGTCTGCGTAACGAAGGGCAGCTCATATTTTCTTTTTTGTTTATGTATCTGTAAGAGTGGAGGGGGGTTTCCGCATGACTGCATATTGTACACATGTGTGCATTAATACATATACACTTTTGTTGTGCCTGTCAGTCCTTTATGTTTCTGCACTCTACTGTACTCTGTGTATAGCATATACTGGACTTCTTTCATCCAGTAGGCCTCATTATGACTTGTAAGCTGCTCCTTCTGGCACTGTGACCCAGTTAGACCTGCTGGGACTGTGCTGGTTTGGACCTGCACTCACTGTCTGTACTGTCTGTCCCCTGCAGTCCAGCCTCATCGATCTGAAGGAGCACGCTTCATCCCTGGCTTCCTCTGGCCTCAAGAAGGATTCAAAGCTCAAGTCGCTGGAGATTGCTATCGAGCAGAAAAAAGAGGAGTGTAGTAAGTTGGAGACGCAGTTGCAGAAGGTAGGTGTGCGTCTCTCAGTGCACAATCACTCACATGATAAGCATTGTTTCATTTGTAGGTTTCATTTTGGTTTTGCGAGACTTACAACTGAATTTTCTAGGTAAATGTAAGTTTTAGTCTTACCAGTAACATTTGACACCATTTCACACAATTTAACAAGTCCTTTCTCCAGAAATACTCAGTCAATAGTCAAATTTCAAAATGCTTAAAGTGAAAGAATTGGTTTAATATTGGTTGAGCGTGTTATCCCCTCTCATATTTTAAAGATGCAAGCCTTGTATATTATTTTCATGGAGGAAAATACTGAAGCATTCTCCACTTGTAACAGGCATGACTAATAACCACTTCCTCAACAAAACACACACTGCAGCTTTCAGCAGATATACAGAAATAATGCACCAATGTGAACACAGTGAAAACCCCTAATCCCTCAGTTAGCTAATTCCTTGCTTTCAGTTCTTTTCTTTTTTTAAAGATGAAAGCCATTTGTCAGAACTATCGCGGTAAATCTGACTGAACCAAAAAAGTTAACCTGCCTACCATAAAAGATAATTAAGATAAAGGCTACCATCATGCTTCCCCCCCCCTGCATTCTCTCCTATAACTGGCTGCATCACTTCGCTAGGCCACTGAGGGGAGCAGATAGTTCATTAGATTCTCCATCTGCCTCCTCCCACTCCATAATCCCCACTTCTGTTCCTCCTGCAGTAGTCCGGGTTGGGTCCCCCTCAACATGTGACACGTGTGCTGTACTGAGACTATGTTGCTGCTCTGTCAAACATGTATTGTAACATGTCTGTTATACCCTGATCCTGTTGTTGTTCTCTCCTCTGGCTAAAGCTAAATTCTAACACTACTCTCCTGGGTCTCCCCCCTCCCTTCCTCAACCCCCCTCTTTGCAATGTAGCAAGCTGAGCAGCTATTCAGTCAGATGAACAATCCTGTAAGTCCCTCTCTGGAGCTCTCTGAGGCACATATTGAAAGCATGAGGACACTGATACATTTTTGAAACATGCTAGATGGTGATCACGCCAGCCCCAGCACAAGTTTTGCTTTCACCTACCAACTTGATGCATGTTGATCATTGCACTGTATTGATATTACTTGAGCTTAATTGACTCGTTCAGTTTTTTTGAGGAGACATATTGTAGTGTTAGTGTTACATATTTTTACAATTGACTTTATTTGGTCAGTTGGGTTTTAAAATATGTTCTATATATGTCTATTCATTAGTAACAATGCTTTTGATGAGGCTCTGCCTTTGGTTTATCTGTGAGTGGTTTGGTTTATCTATAGTACAGTGTTTTTTTATTCTTCACGTTGACTTATTGATAAGTAGACCTCAAATGGTGTTATATATACTGTACAATCTAATAACTGAGAGCAGTCTCTTTTTGAGATAAATCTTAATCTCACTCCTCATGCTTAAAATATGATACTTATCGGTAGCCTACGGATTGACTTGGACCCTGTTGCTTCTATTTCTCCATTCTTTGACTGACCATTGCAAAGATTGTGCAGCTTTGTTGGGTTTGCATGATATGGTCTACCTTGTTGCATGTGTTACTGTCACTGTGGCCACGCTTCACTGTTGTTTCAATGTGGTGAAAGTAGGTGAGATACCAGCAGCGGTAGTAGATCACTCTAGTGTTTTGGTAGATGCTTTTCCTTGGCTCTGTATAGCTCTTGCACTCGTGCGACCTGTGTTGACATGTGTGGTTGCGTATTGTTTCAAGGGTGATGTGTACCACTGATTTAATTCATGGAGAGATTTACACATTGTTGTCATAATGATTAAATTAGTCCATATTGATTAGTGCTCTGATTACTTTGTGACAGATGACCAATAACATAGAATCTTAATGTAATAATCTACTGCCACTCACATTGTTACTCTAAGAGTAAGAAAATACTCTCAGCTTCTACAGTATTTTGCTTATTATACTGTATTAAAATGCTGTACAAACATGAGACACACATACACACAAACACAAATACACACATACACAGCCTTGCATACTGCATACCCACCAAGTGTGCCAAGTGACTGGCAGTCTCAGAGGGCTGTTAAATGGAGCTAAATAATAGCTCTGTTAAAGCTAATGAGCCAGCACCAGTAATGATGCCCTTGTCCGCAATGTTTTACACTGCTTTATTCATTCAGAGAGAGAGGGAGAGAGCGAGAGAGAGACACTGGCTGACTGGACTGTGTGTGTCTCTTCCGTTGGCACTAAACATGTGTGTGCTGCACTGGACGTGTGTGTTGATAACATAACTCTAACTGAGCATGCGTGTGCGTGTGTGCATGTGTGCATGTGTGGTGTGTGTGTGTGTGTCTGTGTATGTGTGTGTGTGTGTGTGTGTGTGTGTGTTTCCCTGGTGTGTGGATGCAGAAGGCCCATGAGGTGGAGCAGCAGTCAGGCCCCAGAGGAAACCCGGAGTATGTAGACCGAGTCAAGCTGCTGGAGAAGGAGGTGTCCTACTACAAGGACGAGTCTAGCAAGGCACAGACAGAGGTGGAGAGACTGCTAGACATCCTGAGAGAGGTGGAGACAGAAAAGAATGACAAGGACAAGAAGATCGCTGAGCTGGAAAGGTAACTAACATATAATATCTAGAGAGGTTAGTGCAAATGTTCATTTTAGTTTGCAGGGATGTCATTACTACTTTTCATCTTAATATGTATTGCGTATTGTTGTTACAATCACATAGAAATAATGAGTATGATTGTTGGTCCTTTTTAATATGCTCTGCCACTAAAATTATTAATGTTATTATTTCAAACAATGTGTCACAGTTTGTGGTGTGCTGCAACACTATAGGCAACATATTAAATTTCTCACCCTGGAGTTTCAACAGTCAAAGTTCAGATGGCACTTGATGGATGCGCTGTGTCATCTTGAAAGTGCCCTATGCTGTGTGCGTCATATTTTAAGTGAGCTTCCATGTGCCTTTATATAATTCATGTCCTCTGTCATTTTCTTGTTGTTGATGTACCAGTGTGACATCACAAGGGTCTGTCAGCACACTGTGGTGCACTGGAGCCTGTCATGCCCTTGTATAACACACTCACCCTGACCTTGTGATGGGCAATAGCTGAATCTGCATTTTGAGATATATCAGAGACAGGGTCTCTATGTAAATCTTGTGACACTGCATTCAATGCAATAGTACTGCATCCTGCCCAGTGCCACTCAAACACTGCCTTAATGGAAGAGGGCAAACTGAATTCAGTTAATGGACCACAAACATAAAGATGGTGGCCTGCTCAGCTTTCTGGCTCATCTCACAGTGTGGTACATGCCCAGATTTTCCAAACTGGAAGCAGCTGGCAAGAATACCCTTTGCACTTTGGGTAATTGTTATTGATGTCCCTCTGGAGGCTACCATCTTTATTTACCTGCACAGAAATTTAAATTGATGAGACTGAGGCAAAAATTGGTTGGACTGCATGAGATGCACACATGGGTATTTTCTGCCAGTGGTTGCCCCTCTCCCTGCCACTGATAGAGTCCATGCCCTGCTGCTTGATAGTGTCCCTTCCCAGCCAGTGTTAGTACCATTTCGTTGCAGTGTCATGCTAAATTATTAGTGGTGTTTGATTAACTGAGTGTTCTTCTTTGCCATCTTTACCCACTTTTCTCTGTCCTGTTCCCCTCTCTATCTTCCGTTTCATGCCCACCTGCCCCTTTCTCTACCCTCTGCCATTGATGACTGTCAACCTTGGTCTTGAACCTTCTTCCTTCTTTTTTTCACCTTTCTCCAATCCTAATCTGTTTTTTCAATCTTCTATCCATCTTCCTCACGACTCTTTCTACCCATGCCTCCCTACTTTCTCTGTTGTGCCCCTGACACCAGCCCCCCTCCCCCTGCCCCTCGCCCCGCCCCTCGTCCCGGTGGCAGAGCCCCCCCTGACCCGCTCCCCTCTGTGTCCGCTGCCCCCCAGCAGATAGGGGGCATGGTGTGGGATTTCCTGGGAAAGTGAGTGCTCTGCCCTGGCACTTCAGCTCAGCTGCGTGGTTAAAGTCTTCGACTGCGACTGCTGCAACTGCATCTGGTTTCACCTGTGTGCCTGGGTCTGCCTGCTGTCTAAAGGATTCACAGATCTTTATATCAGAGTGATGGGCTCTATTTTCAGTGCTTTGTTTCGTTATTTTGCCCATGCACATGATACAAAGATCCCTGGATTCATGCCTCCTTTGTGCGAATATCTGCTCTTATTTCTTTAGTATGTGTATGTGTAGTGCTGGTTGTATTATGTTGGTGCCGTGAGTGATTTTGATTGGTCTGTGTGTGTGGTGTGTGAGTGTGTGTCTGTGTCTGTGTATGTGGGTGTGTGCGTGTGTGTGTGTCTGTGTATGTGGGAGTGTGCATGTGTGTGTGTGTGTGTGTCTGTGTATGTGGGAGTGTGCATGTGTGTGCGTTCATGCTGCATGTCTGTTTATGTTTTCGAATTGCATGTGGCTTCCAGTGTTTACAGCCATCTATCTCTGCATTGATGAGAGAATGGGGAATTAAGTGAACAAGGAATTTGATGTATGACAAATCTCATTACAAATCAGCATATTAGAGTAGCATGTAGAGTATGATAAATTGTACAGATATTTCAATGATGTTTCAATGTTAAGGTTCTGCATAAAGTCACCATACAAATAAACAAACATTAAGTAAGACATCATTTGCAATATATGTCTAAATTGGCATATATTCTGTGAATTCCTTGGATTCCCTATAGATGTTATTCCACTCTGTGGTTCCTGTTGTGGCTTGTTTCCTTGATGTGGCATGGTGCAGTCATACAGTTAAGCAAATCACACCAAGGCCAACCAGCAACCAAATACCACCATTTGCATGAGGTGCAATTGAGAAATTTCCAAAATTATAACGGTCTGCAATTACCTGTCAAAATCCAAACCTAGTAGTGAATTAGGCTAAACTGTGTAAATTCAAATGTAGTTACTTGGTGTGATTTTACAAACTGCTCTTGTTTCTTTCACCCATTTTAGTTGAATATAGCTACACTATCACTGAATGTTCTTTTTTAACAGCATACCTTATTGTACACCACACACGCACACACACACATACACACACACAAACACACTCGCATGCACACACACCCACACACACCTTTTTGTGTCTTTTTGTGGTGTTGGCTGTTTGTTGTAGCTTATGTAGGTAGTTTCTGTCCTTAGAGCTGAGTCCTTCTCCTGCCATGAGCACGCTTCCCCTGCTCATTCCAGCCACCCATCTGCCCGCCTCACCCTACTTCACCCTCACCCTCTTTAACTCTCAATCGCCCTCGCTCCTCAGATCATCTCTTGCTCCAGTAACTTCACCCAACCACCACTCTGTTCTCCAGTGACCTTTTCCCGTTCCCACTCTCCTGCTCTCCTTCCCCAGCCCTCCTCTCCCTGCCTCGCCCCAACCCACCCCGCCCTGCCTAGCTTGCTCTACCAGATACTAAGGGAAATGATCAGCCTAGTGGCCTGCATGAATAGAGCTGCTGTGCTCCAGGTCTACACGTGCTCAGTGAGTGAGGTGCTGTAGTAGGTAGGGTCTGGACTGAACCCTTGCTCCCGAAGTGTGTCAGTCCAGTCGGGTCTCCTCTGTCTGACCTACCCTGCTTCCATGACTGATTCTCTCGCTAGCTCACTCCCTCTCGCCCACTTGGTCAACTTTGCCGTCCAAACCACTGTTGGCTTCCCCCCTTGCTCGGCGCTCAAACCTTCTCCTCCGCCCCCCTCCTCTTTTTGCCCGGCTGATTTCTGCCTGTCTGACTGCATGTCTGCCACTCCCAGGCATGGCAGCAGATGCACATTGTTCCATATTTTCAGAGAAGGTGCATCCTGCATTAGCTGTGTCAGGCTGCAGAGCAGCTGCTGTCACAGCTGTGTTTGAACTATCCCATGTTGTTTGTCAATGAACACACCCTGATCTCCTGTGGGTCCTATATTATTTTTTTGTAGTTGTTTCTTTATGTCCTGGTTCTAATGTCTCTGTGTTTTTTTTTACTCTTTCCTCTGTGTCCTCTTGTTTGCTGCGTCCAATGCTGCTTCCACTTGTCCTGTCATCCCTCCCCCTTTTCCTCCTCCTCTTCTCTGTCTACAGTCTAGCTCCCAGGTAAGTAATGTCCCTTTTGGCATGCCACCCCCTCTTCTTCCCACCTCCATCCCTCACCTGACAAGTGCAGCCACCCCCATTCTAACTCTGGTGCTTAAACCTGTGAGTCATTTCAGCAATCTCTTCTTCCACATTAACAAGAAACTATAAATTCATCTGTGATGCATATGTCTTGTTTCTATCCTGGTGATCTCATGATTGGTACCATTTTAAAACCAGACTCATTTAAAGTGCACCTGACATGATTGCCCATTATGCTGTACTTGTTATACATGTTTGTGTTTCATGTTTTTTGCTGTGCCATATGGGTATATGTGTGCTACTCACACGCCTATTCACCTTTGATAACACTAATGCCACAAAAAATGTCTTCTTATGTGTTTCTTGATATAACTGTAAGTTGGATTCAATGACATAACTTGTTCAGTATGGAAATGTTCTAACTTTTGTGGTTTTACAGACAAGGAGGCAAAGACCAGACTAAGAAGGGTCCAAACATCAAACTGGGACCCCAAGGGGACAAGAAAGGCATGGGACAGGACCCTCGTAAGGACAGCACCATGGACAGCGGCCACCATTTAAAGGTGCAGATTTGCTCCTGAAAGATATGTTCTCTTTGATGAGATATATTTTTGTGGGAGTGCTTAACTAATACTGTGTGTGTACGTGTCTGTCTGTGTGTCTGTCTGTCCATTTGGTGTGTGTGTGTGTGTGTGTGTGTGTGTGTGTGTGTGTGTGTGTGTGTGTGTGTGTCAGCTGGAGGAGCTGATGAACACCCTGGAAAGGACCAGGCAGGAGCTTGATGCGACCAAGCAGCGTCTCTCCTCCACACAGCAGTCGCTGCAGGAGAGGGACGGCCACCTGACCAACATGAGACAAGAGCGCAGGAAACAGCTAGAAGAGATCCTGGAGATGAAGTTAGTACCATCATGTTTTTTGATGTCATCCGCCAAAGGACAAAGCAATCAGGTTTTATGAGCAACTTGACTCCTGTAATTTGACATTGTCTGGCTCAATTGAAGCCTGGATCCTGGCCATAAGTACTGTTGGCTGCACTTGGACAGCCTCCATGACGCTGACGCTGTTTAGTTTACAGTTCCTTAGTTAAGGGTCATCATGAATTGACTTGCCTGTGCATCCTTTAGTTAATGTCCTTTAACTTTTTATAGGATATGAATGCTGTTTCCATAATGTTGTTTTTTCTCCTTCAGACAACAAGCTCTGCTGGCGGCCATCAGTGAGAAGGATGCTAATATCGCACTGCTGGAACTGTCTGCCTCCAATAAGAAGAAGACCCAAGAGGAGGTGCTGGCCCTCAAGAGGGAGAGGGACAGACTGATGCACCAGCTTAAACAGCAGGTTAGTACAGGGGCACACTGTCAAAGAAAATACTCGGTGCACCCCAGCTGGTCATCAAAGCAACTTGCCAGTTTTTTCCAACTGATCTACTGGGCTTCGGTTTACAGCTCTACCAAACTGACAAGGTTCCCCGTCTCCCTCAAAATCCTGCTGAGTGTTTTAGCAGCACTACATTTTTATATAAATATGTGTTTGTGCTGCTGCCTTCTGCTGTGTTGGCTGATTTGACCCATTTATATACCCAGTTATTAGATACTTACTGCTGAGGAATGATGTTCTCTTTACAATTGCGGAGCATCATTGTTGCACTAACCAATTTCCTCCTTCTACGGACACAGAGCAGAATGAAGCTGATAGCTGACAACTATGAAGACGAGCACTACCATCCACATGGTCCTCACCACCCGCAGCCTCAACCCCCACACCCTCAGCCTCAGCCGCAGCCCCAGTACCCCCACCCTACCCACGCCCAGCAGCCTCCGTACCCCCACGCCCCGCACGCGCAGCACCCGCAGCACGCGCAGCACCCCCAGCCCCCTCCCCAGCACCCACACCCACAGCAGCCCCAACCACAGTACCCTCACCCTCCTCACCCACAGCACCCGCAGCAGCACCCCCAGCAGCACCCTCAGCACCCTCAACCTCCCCCTCAACACCAACAGCACCCACGTCCCCCACAGCCCCAACACCCACACCAACAACACCCGCAACATCCGCCCCAGCACCCCCACGGACATCCCCCGCAGCAGCACCCCCACCCTCAGCACCCTCATGGCCCTCCTCAACAAGGACCCCACCCCCAACATCCGCATCCCCAACATCCTCAGCACCCACACCATGGCCAGCATCCACGTCACCCACCCCCCCACCATCGTGGAGGGCCTGCCCGAGGACCGCCCCATGCTGGTCACCGCCCCTCCCCGGACCAGGTCAGATCCCTCTATTTCTTGGTTATTATCCATGTTATTAAATGTTATTTAACTATTTTACTATATTTCAGCAGTTAACTCTTCAGCCAAAGATGTTTTCCTCTGCTAATCATTGTTGGTGTCGCTAAATAGTATGAAGTTATATTATCCAAATGAAAAGGCCTCTGGGCTGTCCGTGTCTATTGTGTGATCTATTGGTATCTATTTTTTTAAAGTGAAAAGAATAGAGCACACACCCAAGCAAGGTGCTGGCTTTCAGAAAAAGAGTAAAAAAAGAGATAGCTGCAGTGGAGAGAATTGTGCGGCTGTCTCTCTTTTTTTTTTTTTTTTTTTACCAAAGAAATGCTCACCTTGGTCCCTTGTTTGTTGATGCAGAAAAGTTAGCAGCAGCCAATCATGTACTTGTGTCACTATATTTCCCACATATCACTTCAGCACCATCGGCGCTACAGCTAGCAATCAAATGACAGTCAAACCAGCCACTGGACAGTAGCACAGTGTTGGGTTGCTGTTGGTTTGTACACAGCATTAGAATGGTGCACACAAAGCAGGGCTCACATTCTCATCTCTTGCTTTGATGCAAAACCACACAATTCAAAGTGAAAAGCCGTAACTGCCAACTAATGATATTCTAATGAACATAGCTTTCATGTTACAACTTTAATATTTTCCTGACACTTGCTCTTACTTCTCACTGGCATGCTTTTTTTCCTGTCTGTCACTCTGCCTACTGTGCCACTAATGTCTTTTGAGCAGCGCTAACTCCAGTAACTGTCTACTTTCTTCACTTCATGCGTATCCCTGCTGTTGGCCTAAAACATTGCCAACAACAGGATGACGAGGAGGGCATTTGGGCATAATCCTTGCTGTGACAACCAAAGCTGTAATGTTGTTTTGAGGGGTGAGATATATTTAAGACTTTCCTACTTTCCTCGCTGTCTCCAGTGGCTGCTGTGTTTTTTTGTAACAAACTAAACAGCTGTATCATCTCTTCATTTTCGGTGTCTCTTTTTTTCTCTTTATTTCTTGATCTTTCACATTCATAGATGATTCAGTCACTATTGGAGGAGCACAGCCATGCCATGATGTTGAAACACTATGACTACCCGACCAAACATTTATTACCTCCACTCAATCAACACTCAACAATGGGGCCTTTATTTTTACTGGGGAAGAGGAGGAGGGACTCAGGTGGGCAGGCCGTGCGGGGAGACTGACAGCTGAGCAGGTAATTTCACACATTTCATATAGTGACACACATACTGTTGCATGGCGTACAAATTCCAAAATACAAAGGATTTCATAAGCTTGTGAAAATACATTTCCAAACTGTAACCTCTGATCCTCTTTATTTGCTGCTCTCTGTGTGAACAGGGGCAGAGGACCTCCACATCCTCCCTGGAGAATCACACACACAGGACTGGATCGGATGTAAAGAGACAGAATGATGTTGATGCTGATAGAGAGACAGATGTGCCCGCTGTCGGTTGGACAGACATTAGATCAAGACCACAGCCCTGCATCTCTCTGCCTCACAGGTCTCACTGGTCAGCTCACCTGTCCGTCACCTGCTGAACCCTCCTGTCTCCGCCTCTTCAGGCCAACAACGCCCCCTTGATCCTCCCGGCAGAGATCCAATGACTGTCTCCACCCTGTTAGCCTAGTTTATTTGTTCATCCATCCTACTTTTGATTGGTTCAAGATCATGGTTGTCTTGCTGTCTGTTTCACCTGCCTGACTGACTCCTCTGACTCTGGTTGGCTCCCCCGCCTGACTCTGTCATGGTTACCTGATCCTCACTGCCCTGCTGACCCATCTGGCTACATCTGACCCCTCTGCCTGGCCATCGCACCCCTGGGTGTCCATTTACGTAGTCTCTTCTGTTTGTTATTGTTGTCAAGCCATTTTTACCCTTTGTGGCACACAGTAACTGCTTTTTTATTACTTTTGTATATAAGTTTACAGCTATCCCACCCGCCACCTCTGTCGAGAGAAACTCCTTTACAGCATCTCTAAAAGTGATGCAGTGTTCCTTCATTGTCCTTTTTTTTCTGCTACCTAGATGTAACATGTTCCACACACACCATCTGACTTAAGTTCTGAGTGCTCTAGGTGTTATGTTGTCATTTTTTGCTGGTAAAAGGAAGAGCTGTCAGCTGACTAATAGTACACCTTTAGCCTTGCCTGTAGCGCTGGGGGTTTCCTTGGCTGCATGGGCAGGGCCCTCCAGTTCTTGGGCTTGTGTTGGCCTTAAGGCTGTGGCTGCCATCCATATCTCTCTTCATGTTACCTCATTTGATAATCAGAAGTAGTCAGAAAATCAATCTATGCAGATGTCAAGTTAGAGTGAATGCAGTTTATTTCCCATCCTGATTCAAAGGTATCAAAGTGTAATTAACCATCCGATCAGAATGGCCAAGAGAGTGGTCAGAAAATATTCATCAATCAGATTATTTTGAGTTACTGAGACTATGCACCTATGCACCTCGTCCCTGTTGCAGGAATTTTTCTAATGGTGCTTCTGCTGGTGCTCAAACTAAATGGTGTCAGAAGACCTGGTCAAGACCATCTTTTAGTCATTTTACAGAATAGGGACTTGATCCCAAAATGGGCTAAACAACTGAAGAAGACTGCTTTGTACATATGATTTGACAACGGGGCTTTGTGAGCAATGATCACTTTGAGCCCCACTGAGGTGATTTTCCTCTACAAATAATGCTATTATAAAAACCATCATAGACTATGAAGTGGAAGCGGTGTTCAATAGATGTTTTCCCTACAAGTCTATTAATACTTATTGACACCCAAGTCTCTGACATTTCTGTGTAGGCTCCCTCCCAATATCTCCCTTGTAATTCTCAATCTTCTCCTCTTTCAGCAGTAGTCTGTGTGATCCCACCAAACATAGTGACTTGTTTTCTCCTTCTCAACAAGGTGGCCTGTGCCTCGTTAAAACTGTACACATATGATATTATAGATATGCATATATTATACTTATAGAGAGAGATCTATAGAGTGTGTCTATATGTGGTCAAAAAAATGTTTCAAACTGATGAGATAATATATGTTTTGTTTTTTTCTTCCTTATTTTTCTAACTGGCTGGAGGTCAGAGAGATCTCTTATTTCGAGTGTTGAGTGACGTGACTTTCCTCTGATTTGTACATTGTGAGAAAAGCCCTCAGCAGCAAGCAACATTCCCTGTCTGATTATACAGGACAGTCTGAAAAAATCCTGCCAGTCTGGCTTAAGAGCAGTCTATGGGAAATAGAGAAGCGTACTCCAAACTAAAATAGAAAAGATTACATTATTACATTCCTTTCTTGATGTAAAAACATTTGTTGAGACTCAGTTGAGACCACATGAAAAAAACAAAAAAAACATTATAATTTTGCAGCTCACTTAAGTAGCAATGAGATTATTTCTGCTGCACATAGCAGACAGAAACTTGCACTTGTGAGTGAGGACTATCACTATTAACATTGTTAAAGTGGAGGTTTGAGTGACTCTGTCGGGATGCATCGTCCACTCTTTCTTTTGTGTGTTTGTCGTTGTTGTTGTCGTCTTGTTGTAAGCAGAAGTGGTGACATAATGTGACTGTGACAGTTGAATAAATAGAAACCAACACACATTGTTACAGTATAGTGGAAAATGAATTAGACTGTTATTGCCCCCTTATCCTCCATCCCTCATGGTGCCTGTGTGTCTCCCTTATTATGGCCAATGTTGATTGTTGTACAAAAGTATCCCACCTTTCATGGGATCCGAACCAAGGTGATCCCCACCTCATCTTTTGTGTGTCTGCTTTCCACCGAGTACAAGAACCTTACAGCTCCTGTCACTGACCAAGAATCGCCAGTTTGTGAGAGACATTGTTTGGTGTTTGTGTTTACAAATGTAAGAGAAAGGTCATGAAGGTCATTTGAAAAAGGGAAGACAATGCAGACAGACAGAGGAGCAAAAATCCTCTCACTTTACCATCAGGGGGGCGGAGTATGAATCCTCCATTTTCAGGTCCTTATCTACCGAATACTTGAAGTAGGGGGTTCTCCTACCATGAAATAGCATATATAATTTACATGGTAGAAAACGTGGAAGATTTCAATTGTGCCCATGCATGCTGATTTTTACATAATGTGCCAACTGAAAGTGATGGTTTAAGGATAATCTCCTGTTCTCTATGCAGAGCGAGTTCTCAACCGTTTTGTCAAAAGGTTTAGGAGACGCAGAGGCTTAGAAGCTGGGGCTGGTTTCCTGGGCTTAGACTAAGACCGATCCTAGATGTGAATGAATGGCATCCCACTGAATGTGAGATGAAGTCAAGGACATGTCTGCATCTGTGTCTAAGAAGCAGCCTTTTGGAAAGACATACACTTGAGGTGAAAGGCCTATAGATTCACCAATAAGTTTCAAGGGCCTTCAGAGAAAAAAAACAGGAGTATGATAAGCCTAACATACATAGTCACTTTTTTGTTGTATACAGGTTGTTTTTTCATTTATTGTATGATGCTGAAATCGCAAACCTTTGGATTAAACAAATCACTGTGACCAATGCCAGAAACATTTTTGTTTGACAGAACAATATTATGTTTTTACTTTTTTATTCATTTTTGTATTTAAGTTAGCTTTATTTTTTCTATTGTTTCAGCTTATTGAATATGCCAGTTTGAGACTGTACTATTTGTATAAGTAAATGTTTTGAGCTGTACAGTAAAGATCTAGGAACAAGTTAAATGTGAGTGTCCAGCATGCTGAATGATTACTTGTGTGAACGTGGGCTAATTTCCCATGAAGCATCAGTCCTCATACATTAATTGCATCTGCATCGTGCATTGTGACGGTGTGATGTTGTGTTTGAGAGTGGTGTGTGTCTCACTTATTGTGTCCCCTTAGTAGACAGCCTGTGCAGTTTTGTGAGAGTGCAGCATGTTTTCGGGGTTGCTGGTGTAAATGTATTCAAAAAAGAGAGCTGTGTGTTTGTGTGTGAGCGTACGTGTGGGTATGCATGTTTGCATTTATTATTTTATGGGTGTGTGGGTGTGGTGTGTGTCAGTGTGTGGGTGTGTGTCGTGAATGCATAAGAGAAAAATCTATTAAGAAAACTTTATCAGAGGAAGTCCCTAGAGAAAAAAAAAGCGAGAATGAGTGGAAGTTTTGAATGAAGCATGGATACTCTGTTATGTTTGCTGTTTTTAAAACCTAGGAGGCTGTCTTCAGTGCCCCAGAAGTTTGCTATTGTATGTGCTGTATCAGAATATTACTATTGAGTGTTGGCCAGCTTGTTTATATCCATCAAATAAAGGTGACTTTCTTTCTGACTGTCTCTGTTTGTAATTTTCTATGTATCAGTTGAATCTCAACAATATTCTCAAGTACTAATAATAAAAGCATGGTGTGCTATTCAAATGGCCAAAAGCCCTCTTGTAAAGTGTGAACTGCATACTCAGAAAATGTAAACTGTTCATCTATTTTTAACCTCTGTTCAACTTGTACTTTATTGTATTTAAGTTAGCTTTAATGTATACCTATACATTATTACTTGTTCCTGTATGTCCCCTAGACTGCCATGAAAAAGCTTGGTAGGAACACACTAATTAGTTAGAATAGTAATTAATAACTTACCTAACTTAATAACCTAGTAACTAATTCTACCACCATCACTGAATTTTGCATGTATAAGAATATTTGCTGCTGTTAGGCATCAGAATTTGTAGTTGCCTTAATCTTTTTGATGCCTTTTTCAAACACTTTGAAAAAGGCATCAAAAAGATTAAGGCAACTAAATTCAGAATCATGCAGCATTAATCATAACAAACAGCCCCCTGAAAAATGCAAAATATGAGGGATCTAGAGTGCGAAGTGTATTAACATAGGTCACATTTATTTCATTTTCTCATGGATAAAGGAATACATGTGGGTCTACACATGGGGAAAAAGGGGTTCAACATCAAAAAGTGTTCTACATTTTCCTCAAGGGAAAGGCTGAAAACCCATAAATTGCTTTTTGTTTAGTGTATAAATACAGTGCGATTAATACTGGAGGCTGCAAATTCAAACATATTCCACGCTTTCCCACATACATACACACATACATACACACACATGCATACATTCATGCAGTAAATACATATGGCATTTTTTTTAAGGCTGCACTAGGCAACTTCACATGTCAGTGCCTCCAAATGGCAGCGAGGTAACTGATTGAAAAATCTGAACTTCAATACCCAGAAACCATGTAACATGTATCAGTATACTGCACACATCACTCTCATGTTTACCAACCTGGAGCGTCCTGGTGGCTCAGTTGGGAGACGCTTTCCATGTAACCTTAATGTTAACAGATCTTTGTCGCATGTTATCAAGCCGCCTCTCTCTGCCCAATCTTTCCTGTCTCTTTTCACTGTAAACTATCTATTAAGGCAAAAATGCCAAACAATAATCTAAAAAGTGTTTGCCGGTCTGTGATCTCTTGACACCAAAGGTACAACAGAAGGAAAATATCTAACATTACTGAGTCCAGCTTTCTCTGGACAGAGCACTCGCTCGCAGGTCGGAGACAGTTTTGAGTTTCACTCTTAAAACATAATTGTTTCAGAGCAAACAGCGGAGCTAAGAGCTCAAAAATATCATGAACTTGGTAAACTCCAGTGCCACAAGGTGCTCTTGAAGAAAGTACTGAAACTGTCAAAATAGTAAGAGAGCCAGCCTTCAACCCTGCACGGGCAAAACTGGTCAACATTTTCATTGCCCTAATTTGAAAAAAAAACAAAAAACGTTTTAACTTTACCCTCCTCTGCACACGGTGCCTGAAGTAAGCCTTGTATGGCTCTCTTCCTATTTTGACAATTTCAGTGATTTCAGGTCTTGGTGATTGACATGTGTGCATCTGCCATATGATGAGATAAGATGAGATGCTATAAGTCCTTGTTGCAACTTTAACGTCCCTTCAGGAACTTGTCCAGCAGACGGTCCCCCCTGTCAGAAAGCCAGTACCCTGCCATGGCCGCCACAGCTCCCATGAATATAGATGTGAAGACCAAATCTCCCTTAGCAGCCAGTGTGGCCAGAGCACAGAGCACCACCCCAAAGAACATCTGCTGCAGCACCTCCACCTCCTCATCCTGGATATCCTCAAACAGACCTTCCTCCTGAACACCTGAGGGAGACAGAGACATGAACAGTTGCAGTGTGTGTATGCGAACATCTGCGTGCGCACATATATGTTTGTGTGTGTATGCTGAGCTAAGACGTCACTCACTAGGCAGCTGCTTCCTCACACAGCCTTTGTCCTTGCGGAGAAATCCTTCAGCACAGTCACACTGGAAAGAGCCTTCGGTATTGGTGCAAATCTCATCCAGACCAGGACAAAGTAGCACCCTCTCACTGCATTCATCTATATCTGAGCAAAAGAAAGAAAGAAATATGACGTAATCACATCAGAGACTTAAAGGTAACTGCAGAATATGAAGACAGAATATGAACATATTGCCTTAAAAATATCTTTGAAGTTACCCAAACACTTGGCTCCTGTCAGTCTGAAGCCAGAGGCGCATTTCCTGCAGCGTGCTGGTCCACTACCCATGCAGCCCACACAGGCCGGGTCACAGCCTGTGGAAGGAGTGACCATGTAATATCTTCAGTGATATACTGTATTCCACCCTCACATAAGTGGAGGAAGAAAATATTCTCAAATGTCAAAAAACGCAGGATGAGCATCACATTAGACAGAGAGAAATATATGGGACAGCGGAAGTCTAGAGGTCATGGAAGCAGGTTTGTGACTGGAAGGTCACCAGTCACCAGTAGAAGACCAGCAGAAGTCGTGGGCAGCTCAGGGTGATGCTGCTGCAAAGAGCGTACATGCTCAGTGACCTTTCCCTGGACAAATAAAGCTTAAAAAAAGTCTCTCTAATGGGATATACAGTATATTGTATCTTTTATAGACCACTGACCTCTGCACTCATAGGAACCCTCTGTATTGAAGCAGTAGCTGGTAGGAGGACACTTGCCCAGCTCGGTGCCACACTCGTCAACGTCTGAAACAGGTCAAAACAAATATACATTTAGTCTTAATCTTCAAAGACATACACAATCGCATGTACACGCACACACATACACAAAGCTTTGCATACAGTACCTACACAGGTGTTATCATGGAGCGTCCATCCAGCTCTACAGTCCAGACACTTGTCATTTTTTGGCCCTGAACACGTCCTGCAGGTATCTGGGCAGCTCTGGGCCTGAACCATTACAGCCAGCAGCGAACACAGCCAAGCAGCCGGCAGCAGGTTCCAGTGAATCATCCTCGCTCCCATCTGTCCCATCCGGCCCTAAAGATAAGGGTGTAGACTTAGCTCTATCAAAATATCATATCCACATTTGATATATGATGTTTGCAAGTCTGAGCCATAATATCCCTAAGATAATTAAGCAGTTAACATCCAATCATCCTTAAGGTCAAGTGAAAGCAGTTGCCTATTATTTTGGCTATCATGAGGGGAGGGCTGATTGTTGGGGCACGTCTAGCAGGATCGTCAGAGACGAGGATTGCTCAACTTGCTGGTGTTTCATGAGGAACGGTGACTAAGTTGAAGAGGTGGCGGTGAGCTGGTGCACCAGAGACTTCTCTATCACCACCATCACCACCAAATCATGGAAACAACGGTGTCGAGTTTCAGAAACGTGTATCATTTATGCCAAGGCGCACTGATGCTGCTCTGGCGGCCGATACAGGCTGTTGCCCGAAGCCTATTGGTAGGTTACGCAATAGTGAGTTTATGTTGTCCTTATCGTACTTTATGGTATTTTATTATTTTTATTATTATTATTTTTTTTATCTCCTATGATGTCATTATAGTTATTCCTTTAATATTCCTATGGAAACTTATCTTAGGAAGGTTTACTTTAGTTATTTTTAGTAAGGGATGTTAGTGTCCCCCCTCCCATTTCAAAGTAACATCATTCACATATTAAATAGTTAGGAACATCTGTGTCACTAAATATTCTGTGCGCGTTCATTATTACCTTATGAGAATTCAACTTTATAGGAAACGAGGATAGTCTACGCCAGCCCAACATTAAAACAACGTCTATAGATATATAAAGACATATCTTTACCTCGGATAGCCTGTGTGTCGACTCTAAAGTCTGAATTGTTATCGTCGGCAAACACACTCCTCAGTATAGTATATTTCGGTTTTAAAAGAAGTGAGTAAAACTGAGACGCGCTAGTTGAACTTCCAGGCTCCTTCAGTGCGCTTAGAGACTGTCTCCTAATGTGCCGAGCAGGCGGAGCGTTTATTAGCCTTACCACATGCCAGAGAGAAGTTTCAGAGCACCGCCCTTCCGGCACATCGAAAATATTTCAACAAGCAATCCCCTGTGTTTTTACACTGACATTATGCTGCACCAGAGCCATATAGAGAGAGAGTTGCGTCAACGGAAGTCCAAAATGCTTGATCGTCACGTGATTCACGTAGCTTCACCAATCAGATCCACCGCCTCGCGCTGCAAGACGGCCAATCACAATCCGAGACACACCATGCACAAAAATAAGCAAATTTATTTATAGAAAAGTGCTGACAGTCTTACATGGATATTATTAGTTAGTAATTCATTATAGGCCAAATATGTTGCAACTAAATTGTCTCTCATGTTTATCTCATCCCTTTTTTGAAGATATTGTTTATGTGCACAGAGCAACAATTACATTCAGCATGACGTGCTTTTGATGGTTGCTGCTTTAAAGGTGTAATCTCCCAGTTTTTCTCCACACCAAGACATTTATGGGGTGGTGTCCTCTGCTGGTCCAGTCTCTCCTGAGTCCCTGCTGCCCATCCATTTGAGCCTCCCTTTTTCCCCTCTGTCCACTTCCTTCTGCCAGATCCCCTCCCTCTCCTTCCCACAGTTAGCTCAGACAGGAGGGCCTGGGTCTGGGAGGGCAGGTGGAACAGGCGCAGCCCCCGAAGAGGTTCCGGCAGGCTCCCGTCACCACTGGGAGGTTGTGCAGGGTGGGACTCAAAGTCCACCAGGAGAAAACGTTCACCGGCCCGGCCGAGCTGCTTGTCTGCTTGGATGACGCACAGCGAGGCCGTGAACACATCAGAGTAAGGGGACAGTATCTGAGGGAGGCCCCTGTCCTCCCCTTTCCCCTGAGCCTCTTTGCGCTGCTGGGTCCACTCCTCTGCTCGCTCCCAGGCTTTCTGGGTCAGGACCAGCATGACCTGCCCCCCCAGGCTGTCCAGTTTCAGCAGCTGGGAGTGCAGCCATGGCAGGGGCCCCAGAGAGCACTGTTGTGTCCGGCTCCACTGGTCCACAGACACACTGAAGCCCTGGTCGCGGAGCAGGGAGCCGAGCCTACACACCGACTCCGAAACAACGCTCTCCACATCTGGGGGGCTCAGCAGCACCACATGGCCCCTCCCGCCTACTTCAGAGAGAGTTAAGGGAGAAAGAACAAGGGGATGAGTGTGAGAGAGTTGGCTTGCTCCACCGGTCATTCTCCCCCTATGTAATAACTAATAATGACTTCATGAATTCTTTTCAAAAGAGTAGAAAAAAACTCACTTTTTACACATTCACCATTCTGCCAGCTCCACGCCCATCCTGCAAAAATCAAAAAATTCCAAGATCTAGTAAACAGCATTTGGTCTGTGAGGCATATAAAGGGAGCCTTTGAGGGAAGTGGGCAGCTGAGGAAATGCGCACAGTTGGACAATGCATATTTTATCATGAGTTGGTTACAAACGGGCCAGAGAAATCAAAAATTGTTCTGTCCTTGTCTTCCATTTTTTTCTGTTTCTTATTCTTATTTCTTAGTCTTAGTCTTAGTCTTAGTCTTAGTCTTAGTCTTATTCTCATTGGCTGTCAATATCAGTTTATATCTGTTGTATAAAAAGGATAAAGAAAAACAAACGTACTCTTGACTGTGTCATGGAGCAGATAGAATATGAGCGCCGTCAGGGAAACCAGCAACACCATAGAGCCAACCAGGAGACTCCAGCGCCACCTGCCAGCTGAAAGAGAAAGTATTGAAATATTGAAACCAACATTTTTACAGTAAAAGCTCAGTAACCAGGTGTGTTAAAATGAGTCATGCACCAACCATTATCAGTTTCTCTAATCATAAACATTATCAGTCTCCTAAAATATGACTTTCTCTCAGACTCACTGTCATTGAAACAGAATGGACCCAGCGCTTTTTCCATTCCCTTTAGTTTCACCTGTACAAATAGATACACATAAACAGGTTATTCAGCTTCGATAACTGAGGAAATATGACTCTCTGTTGGGCAGGGTAGAATACTTTACCATCACACACGGTGAAAGCTGAAGGTTGATGTCTTCAAATGCCCCCGATTTCTCCTGGAGAGGACAAAATTGTAAACCTTATTAAAATTTAAACAAATAGAAATGAGGGCTACCAAGGCCAGGTAATATTAAGGCTCAGTATTAAAGTATCCTTTTTTGTTACCCAGTGCCTCTTGCTATTTTGTCTCCAGGTGCCATTTGACAGCTGCTGTCTGAAGCCCTTTATCTCCTTGCAGCTGTTCTCTCCGACCCCTGCAGTCCTGTGGCAGGGCCACACTTCAGCCTCCAGCCTGCAGGGGGCAGACAGGTTCCATGACAGCATCGCTCCGTACCTGCTCATCTGACCCTGGACCACAGACACTGACACGTTCTGCCATATGGTCCTTTGGAAGACGTCTGGAATAATAATAATAATAATAACCTTTATTTGTACAGCACCTTTCATACACAACATGCAGCTCAAAGTGTTTTACATCAATAGAAGGCAGATAAAAACAGATAAAAAGATAAAACATATAAAGGAACATTGCATTGCGTTAAAAGAATCAAATCAAGTAAAAAGATAAAAGAACACAATCAAATTAAACAGTTAAAATGAAGGCTAATTAAAAACTAAGCTGAAAAGATCTGTTTTTTGCATTCGCATAAAAAAATGCTCACAGAGCCCGCCTCTAATATTCTTAGGCAGGGTTCCACAGTTTAGGAGCGTAGTTAAAAAAAGGCTGCATCCCCAATCTTCTTTTGAGTGGGGTATTGCACTTCTAACAAACCAATAGGAATAGACATAGAGGAGACTTCACTATACCAAAGGAAGGTTCATGAAAACTTACTTTTATGTTCCTCACCAGGATGGTTTATGAAGGGGCATCTTAGGGAGCGCCGAGACCTCGCGTCACCTTTATCCCACCATGCCTTGAACACACACGCACACACACCCAAACACACACACACACACACACACACACACAAACATGTAAATCTTTATAGGACATAGCAGGTATGACACAGTTTATATGCTAACCATAAGTACACATGGTGTTAAAACAATATTACCTGGAGACACATGCAGGAGGTGACAGAATACAATGGAATAGTCATCCTGTTCCATTTCTATAAATAAACATGAAACACATCACGGCTGTAATGTAAGCAGGAGCACAAATGATAAACAGTAACTGTCACCACAATAGACATTGGTGTATGACACTGACCTCACATTTTCCGTCTGTCTCATACTGGAGGCATACGTTAGGGTAGAGCCTCTCATTCTTGCCAACAACCTGCAGCTCCACCTGATTCCTCTCACAGTTAATTTCTGGGTTGAGTGTGGGGACTGACAAGAGGACAAGATACACCTCATGATTACGATCAGTTTATCTAAAGCCATTTTGCATCACCTCTAGTAATCATTTGTTTGACATGAATACAGATGCAAAATGGCATAAGGAAAAGCACAGATTATATAAGCATTACTTACCTTCACACTCTTCTATACGTTCCTGTAGGTCTGGAGAGCACACTGAGGACAGACAGCAAGATGTGTAAAACACTGTAGCCAGACATATGGTCTCATATATACTGCATGAATAAGACCACTCTGCTGTGCCTATTATTACTAATGATCTTCATTTTGTAATTGTCAAATACAATGAAGTGCTTTTTTCATCATGAGATTCTAGCATAGCAATACACTGTACCTTCATCTAAGGAAGGCACTTCAATGTTTTGTTGAAGGTTTGGTGGTTTAGTCTGCTGAACAGACACCGACACTGTACTGCTGAAGGAAACCCCAGCTGGATTAGTGATCACCAAGGAGAGCTATAGAAGTCATACAAACACACACACATGCACACACACACACACACACACACACACATACACAGCAGATAAAACATGAAAATGAGCAGTGTAAATGTATCCAGCCTATTGGCAGTATAAATTTCAATAGCACTCTACCTGTACCTTGTTTTGCTGGGTTAGAGCTGCAAGATTCACAGTGAACTCCACTCTCTTACATACAGGCAGATTGCTTGTTCTGTAGCACACTTTCACAGATGCTGTTGCAACAGAGAAATCCCAACAGAGGCAGGGTTTAGAATGGTTTGAAACAGTAATGGGGGATGTAACTGGAAGAAGAACACTTCAAACTTCCCACCCTCCACTTCAAACCTAATAAGTTATGTTGCTCTCAGTATACAGTATATGTAGATTCAGTTTACACCTCTTGGATTTCTGGTCTTCTCACTGTCATCCTCCCCATCATGCCCAGAATGGCCCTCATCCTCCATTTCTATATTGGGACGGATGTAGAGCTCTATGACCAGACACAGTGCACATGGCGCTTTGTCCTTGCAGCACAACTTAGCCTGTAGCCTCAAGTCTCTGACATCCACAGCATCATTCTTTGGTTCAGAAGGAGGGGGAATAGACATCTCATCCTTCATGGTGCATTCAGAGAGACCCTATTAAGAGGCAAAGCAACAAATGGAAAATTGGAATACACATTTTTCATGCGTGACGTCACATTTTACTGCATGAGAGTGAACAACACACGGCTTTTACTTTAATTGAGGTCCATATTGTGGCTTGTATACATACGACACCCCTATTGTGACAAGCTGGCAGATTGCTATAACCCTTTGTCTGTTTTGATTAAATATTTGAGTATTAAACACTACTACCTGTGGGTGAAAAAGGAAATTAAAAGATATGGCATCAGAGTGAGCTCCAGTTTCCAGGAAATTAAATGTGTAATCAGTCAACACAAACTGTGCATAGCACCGGAAATTTCTGCTTTGGTGTGTACATGCAAGCATCAATTTCAAAGTCAGTGTCTACCTGTGAGCAAATGACTTGTTGACTGTCATATCCAACGACTTCCAAACCACAGGCTGACATGCCCAGTGTCAGTAAGATACATCCAATGGACCATCCAGGTGAAACCATTTTGCCTCAGGATGCTCGGAAAGATTTGAGTTCTACAACATATTCCTCCAAATATTTGTCACCAGTAGTGACATGAAAACCATGTTCAACAAGTCCAATCTCCCCCCCTGCGTCACGGCTTTGAAATGAAGATTAACTTGACACTCTGTTGAAACTTGACACTGGCAGGAATGTTAAGGGCATAAGTGTGGATATTACCTGTTTTTTACCATTGTTTGTTCACATTACCTGGGGAAAGAGAAATTCAAATGAATAGGTATTCTATTAATTCTAGTCATTGCTTCAGAAGTCTGCATTGTGTAGAACATTGCTATCGTAATCATGTAATTTGTCTTCATAATACAGGATGGCTCCAATAGTTTTCACACATAAAACTAATTAGTCAAGTTCACTGTTCCCTGAATTCGAAACAATAACTGGCCATCCATTTTTGAAACACCTTCAAGCATTTAACAAACAAACAGCGCTAGAGCATGAGAGTGAGAGTATACATACATAACATTAAAATCACACCACATTACATTAGAAATGATATAGATGTAGTGTGGACTACTTACTGTGTTTAGATTGAAATGGTGTAATCCACTTTTTCAGACCGTATAGCTTCTCTCAAAGTATCCAGGTCTATACTTCCTCAAAATAGCCAAAGAATAAGTTTCAGGCAGGTGAAAGTAGAGGTTGCACCATACGCTCTGTGTCCTGATCCAAGAGCCGTCCCCCACCTCTCTCTCTCTCTCTCTCTCTCTCTCTCTCTCTTTCTCTCTTTCAAAGTTTCAGTCCCAGCGCTGCACACTCCCTTAAAGCACCTATAATACTGTAACTACCTGCTCTGAAATCTTCATTACAGTGTAACCAGCAGGACCTAGAAGGATCAAAGTCCACGTCTATTGCCAAGGCATTATCAAAATAAGACTCCACCTTGAATACTGCATTTAAGTATGTGTAGACTCAGAATAGCGTTTTAAACATAGGAACACTTTACAGTTGGTTTAGAAACAGTAGGTTTGAACTTAGTGATGACAACAATTTGTTAAATGTTCATTGGTTTATTATCCAGATCTGGCGCAGATTCCCTCCCAGCATTTCCCGGTACACTGTGTCCTGTTAAACAGGTTTGTCACCTGTTCATGAGAATCCACATACCTTTGACCTAATAATGCAATTCACTCACTGAGGACAATCCCAGATGCAGCTCATGGCTCACACAGCAGCTTGGTTAGTTTGACAACATAATTGTGTATCTGCCTCTCACTTATGTGAAATATGTTCAGAACAAAGTGAAAAACATCCACTCAGAACCTATACTTCTTAAATCAGTGTGGCAGAGTTGTTATATGAGGTGTGTGATTATATTTTATATTATGACTTCAATAAACCTCATGTAGGCAGCTATGTGTACAGACCATTAGGGTGCTACTATAAATTCAGAAATAAATAACTTCTTAATTTATAGGCCTACAACAACATAAACAACAACAAACAACAGCAACAATAATAATAAACTTAATCAAAACATTCTGTCATACAGAGTTCTCCATTACTGATCCATTCCATAACATTGGCTACATTTCCATGCATGGACAATACAGTTCTCAACCAGGTTACTCAACACATGTAAACATCATAATTCAGTTACAGTGACCTGGGTCGGCTCACACTCCGATTACGAGTAATGCAGTTGAGAAGCCTGGCTGTTACTCCTATATTAAATGTATTACTGTATGTAAACATTATGTAACCATCCTACTCCTTTCACTTTTGGTTTTCAATATCTGCACAGACTCAGACTTGCACAGGGTTATGGGTTGACAGATACTGTTGCTGAAAAGTATTATGCTTAGCAGAAGTGCCGGCAAGCGTCTACTACTGTCCAATCTGACTATGGTAGTAAGTTTTAGGAGCCATCTCTGTTGCTTACTTTAGTGCCGCTCACATGCCAAAGCTTGTGGTGGCAATCCCTATACAGATGGCACTGATTGACTACTTGAACATCATTTACTATCAGTGTCATGGCAAACCATGATGCTATATGGTGGTGGATGTGCAAGCTTTATACACCTCTATTTCTGTAGAGGAATCACCTTGATGGTGTGTTAAGATGGTTATGTATAACTATATGGAGCAGGTGTTCCATCTTCCATATAACCATACAGCTCCAAGCCTTATTTATCTGGTAAAGGTGAGACCACCCAGGGCGCCTGCATGGGAATAAGGAGACATTTTTGGGTTCCGAACACTACTGTACAATAAAGATCATTATAGTAATAGCCCTTTGTTCATTGTCTGTGGATCAGCTTAAGTTTTTACATGTTAATGACGTCCTGGCCTCAGGACATAGTTCTCTGGTTTCTGGCTTTGAGAAAGTTGTTCATACTGGCATAAATCCCATGGCGCAGTGGGTGCGGCTTCACTCTGGCCCATGCTGGGCCCCCTAGCATTCAGGTATGAATTACTGACAAGCATAGTTTGTAAAGTGTCTGAACTAACATGTTGTGTTTATCTCAATTCAATTCAATTCAATTCAATTTGCTTTATTGTCATGAAAGTTTACAATGTTGCCAAAGCATTAAGGTACAGTGTGTGTGTGTGTGTGTGTGTGTGTGTGTGTGTGTGTGTGCTGGGTTAGCACTCCATCTAAAGGGATCTAAACTATCTAAAGGGAAGTATTTATGCCAATCTCAAGCTATGTACCAAGGGCAACATACAATTTTGATCATCCAACTTTATTGCAAAATTTCATTGAATGTAGTAAATGTACAACACTTCATTTTATAATTTCAGTAGAGAATCGTGATTCTTTCTTTTCACCATGATGTAGCAGCAAGAACTTCCTGTTCCTCAGTGCAGACAAAATAGAGATGTTGGTAATTGGACCAGCTAGATGCAGATATCTGTTCACGAGTACTACCCTAAATTTTGTAGTAAGTAAATTTTTGTAATTTCCCACTATCATAAATCTTGTTGTTACATTTGATCCTTCTTGTCGTTGGAGTTGTACATTAAAGACATTACTAAAACAGTGTTTTACCATCTTACAATATCACTAATATTCAAATTTGTGTTGTCAAGACTTGATTACTGCAACGTTATGTTCTCTGGTTTATCTAATGCTAGAATTAATGCTCTTCAGGATTGTATAAAATGTTGCTACCAGAACCTTACCCAAAACAAGAAGATTTGACCACATCCTGTCATCCTTACACTGGCTCCCAATGCATGCCATATGTGACATCAAAGTGCTTCTGCTAACATATAAAATATTACATGGGCTTGCTGATTTTTCATATCTCATTGAACCATATACACCGCCATGGGCCCTCCGATTGCAAAACACTGGCTACTGATCTATCCCAGCAGAGAAAACTGCAGGCAGTAGAGCTTTTTCTCAGCGTGCTCCTTTTCTTTGGAATGGTCTCTCTGCTGCGTAGAGAGGCAAAGACTACTGATGTCTTTAAATACAGGCTTAAAATCTATTTATCATCACTATCATGAGGCCAACCTTAGCTTTGCACAATCATTGGGAGTGACTCAGTCTCTTCATAGACTACGGTAAGACTGGATAGGTTCCTGAGAATTTGGTTTGCGTCCTGTTTTCTCGGTCTGTGTGCACTTGTTCATTCATGTTGTGTCTGTTTGTGTGAGTGGGAGTGAGTGACTGAGTTTATCTGCTGTGTGTATGGATGCGTCGCTTATTATTTCTCTTCATTTCAAAGTGTGGTTGCAGCTTGGCAGTCTCAGCATCCTTTATGGTCCCTGACTCCTCACACCTAGTTGTTGTCCATGTTGACTGAGACGGAGCTGACGTCTCTGCACTGAGTGCTGTTCCTGTGATGACTTTGATGACGACAATGACGATGGTGACAGAGTTGGTGTTGATTCCCTATGCCAGATCCAGACATTCACCCAAGCTTATGCTCCAGTTTGCTATCAACATTCAATCTTTGTCTACCCACTCTGTCCTGGAAGGGGGATCCCTCTCTGTGACGCCCTTCCAAACCATTCTTCCACTTTTTTCCCTGATGTGGTTTCCATGGGAGTTTGTCCTTGTTCTAATTGAGGGTCTATGGTTGGGGGGTGTCATTGTCATTTATTGCTTTTCTTTATTGTTTCATAATGTGGTTAGGGTTAAAGGAATAGTTCACCCAAAAATGAAATTTTTGTCATTATCTACTCACCCTCATGTCAGTGGAAACACCGGTGAAGTTTGTCCATTATTATGTACAAACTTCACTACCACCGTTCATAATTATGTCCACATAACACACAGTGAGTGTGCTAGCACAGAAAACCAAAGATCTGGGATACCATTTATTTGTTTATGTTAGTAACATACAGGCAAATTGTGTAATATTGATTTGCACTATGGGATTTTTCTACATGCTATGTTGAGTCAGTGTTCCATATTGAATCAGTGTTTCTTTTTTTTCTTTTTTTTTTCTTTTTTAAATGAGGTCTACTCAAGTGGTTTGACATGGTTCCCAGTTACAGTTGTGTGACAATGAAGCCACTCAGCTCTCTCTGCAGGACAGACTCAGGAGACATGAGCCAGCAGTCAAGTGTCGGGGCAGAGTGAACACTGTAGTCCACAGCACTGGTTCTACAAAAGAAAGATTTAAAATGATTACTACATCAGTGAGTGTCAGTGAACAAGATCATACAGAGGCATAATGTCTGTACAGACAACAAAATGGTCACTCACAGATTGTCAAGCTTATGAGACTATTGTCATAATGAAATAGATTAAAATCCATCTTTCTTATAATTTTTTTTACACCCAAAAGGACCAAATAACAAGGCAGGACCAATTTTACCTAGTAACATTAATCTCCTGGTCTCTCATCTTGAGTTTTGGCAGGGGAGTTTGCTGGGCCTCCTCATAAACTGCTGGCTGTAGAGCTGGAACACAAACGACAAACAGTAAGACAATAAGACTGAACGGCTGGCAGCTGGAGAAGACTCAGTGACCAGACAGCACATGTAAAAAGAGCAACTGACTTTTGACAATCTCTAAATGATTTCTCTGTCAACCACCACTGCCAAGTGTAAATGTTGTTTTAATGTACTGACCCCGTGCTAAATATTGATATTAAATCATACCTGCAAGAAGATACACGCAACAGACAATATTCACACAAAAAGACCCTACTTCACCCACCTA
Source organism: Centroberyx gerrardi (assembly GCF_048128805.1). Classification (NCBI taxonomy): domain Eukaryota; kingdom Metazoa; phylum Chordata; class Actinopteri; order Beryciformes; family Berycidae; genus Centroberyx; species Centroberyx gerrardi. Next base: position 19,057,690 of record NC_136001.1, read on the forward strand.
AAAGTCCGTCAGTGTTGTTGCCTGATGGAAACTGTCTCAAGGCCGGCCAGAGGAATTTTTCTCCCCGTCTCTCATGAAGTAAGATGACCACACGTGCGTCTCCAGCTGTAACGTCCATCTCCTTGTCCCGCAGAATCAGTGTCAAGCCACTAAAATAGGCATTGCATCTTAATTTTTTTTTCCATTGTTTTTTAGGACCTAAAATATAAACATCGGAACCAAAACTACAATGCAAAAGTAGTCTATAACAACTAATTTATGACAAACTCAACGTCTTAAGGTTAGACAGAGAAAAGCTATTACAGTGCACAGTATTATCACTATTGAATGTGTCAGGAATGCATTGCAGACTGCAGTACCGTCCAACTATGGTGAGATCCTGCCCCCAGTTAAAACCTTTCACGTTCTGTCCATCTCGTAAGGTGATGCCAGTGATGTCAAACTCAACATGCTGCTCAGTTTTGTAGTGGATGACAACTTTCTGGAAGCCCCCATATGCTGATGAATCAAGCTCACCATTCACAGACACCTCTAGTACAGAAGGGAATACACGCAATTCAACTCCACACATCAAATTATGGGATAAATATGGGATGATACACACCAAATTGATGCAAAGATTTTGTGGGGAAACAACATGATGACCAAAATTCTTATTACATGTAAAAATGATATAGGCTTTAATGAATAAGTTATGTAATAAAGTTTGTGAGGGAACAACAAGGAAAAGTAGGTGACACCTCCTACAAAGAAAGTGGAATACAAAGAACATTAGTGACCTCTGTTGGGATCTTGCAGTAGTTTAAGCAGCAGCGCTCCAGTGACATCATAACATAGTGGGAGGGTCTGATTCTCAGCACTCAGCAGAAACCTGTGGAGCGTAGGCCTACGAACTACAGAGAAAGAGAGTGAGAGAAAAAAGCAGAGTACAAAGAATCCAAAGAGAGCTATTAATGTCACACAGCAGATGGAAATGCATAAAATTGATATTGAAATTTATGGGAAAACATTTAAAAAAAAACTGAAAAACAGTGCATTTTACTTTGAATATACACAATGGAAACCACAATGGAACATGCCGTAAATATTTTTCCTAGATCTTTTTTTTAATTTTTTTTTTTACTTTTGATATACTTGTGTAAGACCTAGCTACTTTATGAGGTATTCAGGAAACTTGCATGTTTTTTGTGACACAGAGGTGGAACAGTGTGTCAATTAATCAGACCAGAAAACAGGAAAAAGAGAGAAGAGATACTGCAGCCCCTACTGTTCGATGTTATCTCCCAATGTGTGAAACAGTTAAAAGCAAATTAATAATGAAACTATCAGCTAGTTAGCTGTTGTCAAATTACTTTTCGTGTCACATGGCTTTAGGTACAGCAATATATACAGTATATATATGATAATAGCTTGTCTATGATGAGAAGTGGGTTCTCTCAGCTGAAGCAAATAAATGCTGCTAATGAAAGTCTATTACAGTATTATAGAATGAGTACAGTTCTTTTCTCATTTCAACCAAATACAGATCTATTTAAATCAATGCTTTGAAAAAATTTGAATGTAAATGTGAACTTTTCAAAATACACACACAAAAAAACACTATGCTTGCTTTAATCCCATGTTTTGGCTTTCTGTGGTGGTAACAAGGGTGAATTGGCTACATAACGATGTAGTTATGATTACATTTTTTACATCCTATTTAATTGACTCTCCTTATGTGAATGCATTATGAACGCTAATACAAGCATTGAATAAGCATTCATTAATTTGTAATGAAATTTGTGATGTGATATAAATTTTGTTTCAAATAATGAATTACTAAGATTTAATTCCACAAATGTCATACTATTTCTTAACTTTTTTGCAACTAGAAATAAATGGGTTTTACATAAACCATATCTACATACAATACCGTACCAGTCACAGTGGTTTGAATGTCCATCATCTGATCTGAGCTTTGTAAATGTGCATCTGCAAGCATATGTACACACAGCCACATAAACACAAATAAATGACAGTACTTGAGAGGACAATCCATTAATTTAAATTAAGTCTCTGACCCCTAACCTCAACTTTAAATCTAACCACAAAATACATGTGCAAACCTAATAAGGTTTACCACAGCCTTAACCTAAATCTGGTTCTAATCCTAACCTCGCCTAACCTTAAAATGACGCCTTGGAGGACTTCCCTTACCTGCCGATCCTTGTAAGGTCAAAGTGGTCAAACTATGGGAGATATAGGTTTTTTAACATATATATATAGATATATATATATAGATATATATATATCTCAATAGCAAACCACATTGGAACATGCCGTAAAATATTTTTCCTAGATCTTTTTTTTAAGTTTAACTATAAAAGAACATCTGACCCATAATGAATCTTATAATGAGGATCCATGCGGGAGACTAAATTTATGGTCACATAAAAATGGCCATGCAAAAATGCACATACAAATCTTACAGTCTTAAATAGGGTTACGTAAATGCAAACAAATACTTTTGGTTTGATTAATGATTACAGCATTACTTTAGGGGGTAAAAAGTGTCTCAGATGATGATGATGATGATTTATTTGAATGAGAGCAAAGGACATAAGAATTATACAATTTGATTGAGCTATGACAAGCTATCAGTAGCATATATAATTGCAAAATTAGAAGGATGAATCAAGGGAATTGGCATTGAAAAAGAAGTTTACCAAGTGAGTATAAAACAGAGCCAATTTTTCTCCTTTGACTCTTCCTGGTACCTGGAAAGTTAGCAAAATTATGATTAAACATTAGTTATGACCTGTAAAAAAAAAATAGGCTCCCTGTGTTCTTGGAAGTATAGGCTTTGGAAAAGTAACTGCAGAATATGGTAGGTTATACTATTAAAGAAATGTTTTATGGCCTGTTTTTTTAACAGATTATTCTAATAAATCAAGCTCATACAGAGCACAGAGGCATGTCTTTCAGGGCAATCATAGAGCCCTACCTACAGCGTTGCTTTTTTTTTTTAGATCTATATCATTACTTTGCAAATAGTCAAGCAAGGAACACAACTACTCAAATATATGTGTGTGCTATAATATATGTTATCCAGGGACTATTGCTAGTGCTATTACTGCAGTAAAGGTAGGAACACAGTATGTTTACCAATAATTGTAAATGGGTGAAAAAAAGTGGGAGACAGGACACTGACAAAGCAGATTCTGCCAATATAAACATGACTAAGAGCGTAACAGCTCGCCGATGTTGAATTTTGTGGAAGTGTCTCTGCTGGGTCTCCCGCTCGCCTATTTGGAGCAACGGAGCAACAGATAACAAAGAATCACCGATTTTGGGGTTATATCATGGCCAAGACGCTACACAACCCAAGGTACTACATCACTTTAAAGGTCCCATATTCTACACTTTCCAGTGTATCATTTTATGTCTTGAGGTCCATTAAAAACCGTTTGTGTGCTTTCATGTCCCAAAAACACTCAATCCATTTCCAGCATCTCTCTGAGCCTTACCAAGAACAGGCTGTTTCTGTCGCTGTGTCTTTAAGGCTCATTAATATTAACGACCCTCTGTTCTGATTGGCTAACCGTTTCAAGAGTGAAATGTGAGACACCACAGTCTCAGCAGCTACAGGTAGGGAAAACTCTCCGGTAAATAAACAATGGCGACCGCTCAACTGCTTTGAAAAAAACATTTTGTTCGTCTATTATTTCTTACAAAAATGATAATGAGCCACAAAGTTACAGAAGTCCAAGCGGCTCGTTTAGAGGCTCGCTTTTCTAGTATGGATTGTGTGGATTTAGTTGGCGACCATGCGTTTTGATACTTTCACAATGTTTAGATAGCACATCCAACTCCTGTATAATCAAAGAGGCAAGGGGATCCCGTTTTCTACAATATGGGACCTTTAATGCATTCATCCCAGAACAGTGCAGAGTCACACCTTGTTTAGGCCTATTCATTTCAGAGGGGCCTGATAAAGACAGCGTGATGCTGATAAGGAGATGTTGATACCGTCAATAAACACCACTGGTTTTACTTTTTGGTTTGTTTGTTTTTGTGCACTAGTATTGCTTACCAGGGTGTCTATCAGGTAGACTAGCAGGTACAACGTAACTGGGGATAATACCACCGGCTTGAGCACCGGCTCCACCACCAGCTCCAACACCGACTCCGACATCGGCTCCACGACGGAATCCAACACCGGCTCCAACATCGGCTCTACCACGGAATCCAACACCGGCTCCAAAACTACCTCCACCACCGGCTCCAAAACCACTGACTACAGTACCAAATCTAGGACTAAGATGAAGGCGATGCTGATGGTCAATATTCGGCTGTTCCACTCCCTCTTTGGGTTTATGGAGCACTTGCATGTTCTCCCCGGGAGGCTTGGTGACCACCATGGATGTGAGAGGGGTCACAAAACTGTATTTCAGAGATAGCTCCAGGGTTTCTTTCTTCACTTTCTCCTTCTCATCTCCAGCTAACTGCAACCTGTTTGACAAATGGTGTACATACTATGTTCAAAACTCAAATTACATCAAGTAGCCTATGATGTGAAAATCAGACTATCACAAGCATTTCCTGCTGTAGGGACTACTAGTTTTTTTGTTTGCTTTTTTCCGCATCTCGGTGGCTGGAATTTATTTATATTGAAGAATCTGAAATTTGTGACAGTTCAAGATTATGTACACAGCATTTATTTATTTATTTACTTATATACTATTCTTGTTGTCTTCTCAGTGACTGGCCCACTCCCTCTACAATTACACACATATACACACACACGCACACAATATTGCTGTATATATTTATCCTTGTTATCTTTAGTTAAAACTCAATTAATTATTGTTAACAAAAAGTGCAGAGAAAAAAAGGGTCTACCAGGTTTTGACATCAGACTTACTCTTTCTCCAGAAGCTGTTTCACTGTGAGATATGCCCAAACCCTCTTGATGTGGCTGTCAGAAATTGTTCCAGTGGACTCTATGGTGGCATTATTGTCAGAAAACTCCACCTTAGTGTTCTTCTGTCATAGTCAAAATGTATTCTTATGTCAGAATATGCAGTTACTTTCACAAACATTTCAGAGAATGACATTTCATGTAGCATTTGATAAAAAAAGAGTTAGTCCATGAATCGAATCTTATCACACCAATTTTCTCCATATGGGCTACACAGTGAGGAGCAATCCTTACCGAAATGGCCACAACCTGTGGAGTGAACGTTTCAATGTTGTTGTCAGTGATCTGGCCAGCCACCACAATCTCAGAGCCATTATAATACTGGCTGAAGTTGGTCTGGGTTAGATTTGTCCCACCAATATAGATCATCGTCACATCTGTCAAGAGTGGAGTGGCCACCTCTTCATAGAAACCCTGATGAAATACAGACACTATTGTGATTGGTTATTCTCTCCAAAGCCAACCTGGTTATTGCTGGTTGTATTTTCTTTCTAGAAATATAGGAAACTACATGATAAAAAACAAATGTTTATTCCATTTATTATCTGAAGGACTGTAAGTTATTCATATCTTACCTTTAACTGTAAATCAGCATCAGAGTCTTCATAAATCCGTCGTGCAACACCACTGTTCTCCAGTGCCATCTTCTCAAGGAACTCAAAATTGACATCAAATCCAAAACCAAGACAGTAGAGTGGGAATTTCTTAGTTATGGCCTCTCTTACATTTGACTGTATTGTTTCAAGATTTGTCTCCCCTGTAAAGATGCACACAGTCACTGGTAGTGTACTGTGTGTACTGGTATTGGTACATAAATCTTGAGAGTATATAAATACACAAATGCATTTTTAAAATAAAATCATGCTTATTTACATCATTTAAATAATGTTCATGATCTTTTGCGTCCCATGAGGATGGGCTTTACTGTGGAACAAAGGGCAGTCCTACTGACTCCTGAATCAACTTAGTGACTGACAGATCATTTGGAAAAAAAGCAGAAGACTGACTGTGCTGTGGCCCTTTAAGCATTTCTTGAAGTCTTTGTGTGTGTGTGTGTGTGTGTGTGAGTGTGTGTGTGTGTAGGTGTGTGTGTGTGTGTGTGTGTGTTGTACTATTACCTGAGGTTGGGTCTCCATCAGTGAGAAGTATAAGGAGAGATGCCGAACCTTCTCTAGGGTGTTGATTCAGCATATGTGCTCCTTCCAACACTGCACCGTTAATGTCTGTGGCTGAAATGAGACAAGACGTGTCATCACTGCCATTCTGTTATCATAAATACAGTTATCTGTATGTTCAATAATGTATATCTACCTCCTGAATCTCTGATATTCCTTGCAAACTCCTTGCCAGCATCCAGGTTGTTCTTGTTGGCCTGGAGAAGCTCTCTTTTCCAGGGAGAAACTCTGCTGTTAAAAGTTATCAGACCAAAGTAGTCATCTTCCTCCAGGTCACCCAAGATGTGGATTAATGCTATACGGGTCTGAGCAAAAACATCACTCACAAATTAGAACTTCATTTATTCAGGTAAGAAACCATTCAATAATACTTCATGTAATATGTGCCCTTGAAGTGAATCCTTTGTTAAATGGCTCATTATAATAAAGATGTCCATAGCAGCTATGACAAACTCAGAAGTTACAAATGGCATGTATACCACTGGGTAACATGTAGGCTATCTGTCTCACACACACACACACACACACACACACACACACTCTTCAGACACTGTACCTGATGCATTTTTTTGCCATGCATGGAGCCACTTCGGTCAATAATGAAGACAACATTCTTTGGTATGCGGGGAAGACTAGATGGGGCAAAGTGATGGACAAAATACCCTTCTGACTCCTTGGGGCAAGTTAGAAAAAAAAGTGTGGTTAGTAAGGGTTGCTGAAAAGACCACTGAGAATGAGATATTAATTTAAGTAAGATCTTCTTTACGTCCTCATCATTTAGTCCTCCAATGTTCAATGCTAATAGACTATTCAAACTAAACTGCCTGCTCAGGATGTGCTGACCTTGTTCAACTGTGTATCCTTCTTTCATACAATCATACAGCCAGTTCAAAGTAGCTTTTTCTCTACACTGTGAATGCTGCATGTGCTCTTAACTCTTAGTGTACCTTGATGTCTCCCAGTGAGTTGTCCCTGTTGACATCATAAGTAATAACCAGATCTCCATTCATACCCTGCTGTCCACAGCTGTCACACTTTGTCTGTTGGTCCTCTGTTGGGTAGAAATGCACCCATGCCTGGAAACAGGATGAATCAGTTTGTCTGTAGATATAGGCTCTTCATAGATGCAGTGATTATAAGAGGAAATACCTGAGTGAGTCCTTCAGATTGACCACTTGCTTCAGAAATCTCCTATACATACCTTTATCATCCCTCTGCATCCTTTATGAGTCCTATGGGATTTTGCATTGCTGTGCACTGTACCTGATTGTCAGCATGTGTTTTGGTGATGGCATTAGCCAGGGCTTTGGTGCTTAGTCCTCCTTTAACCTCGATGAAGTTAATGCCGGCTTTCTCACTGATGTATACGTCAATCTGGCATTGAGAATAAAAGACCAATGTTGAAAGCTCCGACCAAGGAAGAAGTAACAGTGCTTTCTGAATGATGACTGCAACAATAGGAAAGACTCACCTTGAAGTCTTTGACAGGCTGCATGGGTTGAGCATGGATTTGCAGCTCATACTTGCCAAGCCTGCGTTTCAGCAGTTCCTCATATGTCAGTTCAAAGGTCACCTTCTGGAGAGCGGCCACAGTCACAGAGGTCTTAAATTCCTCAAGGGTCCTCCCCACAGAACTGTAACAGAGAGATAGAAATCATTACACTTGGATACACAAATGCTAAATCTTATCCAATCTAGGCCAATCTTAAGAATTGACACTGATCAATAATGTACCTGACCAGTCCAGCACTTTGGCCGCGGGATACAGCCTCAGTGTACTGCTGCTGAGCTTGCTCCTTGGCTTTCACAACACCATCATACATCTGTCCATCAATAGACCTGAGGAGGACCGAGAGTCAACAGAAAAGTCTTGGTTTTCTTATATATTCCTGAGTAGCCCATGACTTATTTTTATAACTCTGCAATGTACTGTATGTGCAAATAATGCCTATGATTTATGGCCAGTGTGATCATTTCACTGAGCGTCTCTGCCAAAGACCCACATTCTGAATTTACTGATGAAGGCATTCTTGGGAATCCGGACATGGAATTCTATTTCCTTAGGCTGGTCCATACGGTTGACCACACGGCTGGTGATGACAGTGGTGGCATAACGACTGCTCACTGTGGAGTTGATATGGAAGCTGTAGATGTCCCAGTCCTCCTGAACAAGTACAGGAAACACACATCACAACGCAAACTGGTTTGGTTGACCTTGCTGACCAATGATGACCAGCTGACCAAAGATAAGGTGATGGTGAAAAACAAGGTGTTGGCTAGTATACAACTAGGTGGCATGTTGAAATCTCATTGGTCTAACCACAGAAACTCCCCCTTCATTGCCCTTTATTTTTCAAGTAGTGCTTCAGTTGCACACGGCAGTGACTTTGCGCATTCACAGATACTCCTACATTCACAGCACATAAACACACACACACACACACACGCACACACACGCACACACACACAGACATGCACACACACATTGAAAGAGTATAAAACAACATTGAAGGTACAGAGCCAGCAGGTCCTTCACCCTGTGCTTGTTGGTGTTTATCAAAGAGGCATAGTTCACTGTGTTGTAACTGACGGGAAAGATCACAGACACAGAGTAATCAAAGACAAGCCTCAGATATATATTAGTTGAGCTGATCAGCTTTTAGCATTCAAACCCACAATTTTGGAAAAACTACATTAGCTGTAACATAATTATATATTCAAATATAGCCGCAAGTGGAAATTGAGGGGTCCAAGCACACTTTGAAAAGACAGACAGATAGACAAAACATTACATAAGGTAGACAATGTAGACAAGACAAACGTGAAGATTGGATGCACATTCGATTAGTTATTGCTAATTTTGTGCCCATGTCTTTTGTCAAGTTTATCATTTAATTGCAACCATATTGTTCATCGCACATTGTTCAAGTTATTCACAATGGCCAAACTTTTTATTTGAAAATATGCCCCTTGTTCTTGGTAGTTTATGATTTTAGAAAAGACAAGCCAAGCCTGAATTTGAACACACAACCATCCACATAAGAGACTGATGCGTTACCTACTGAGCCAAACTCCTGTTATAGTTGTGCTGAGGAGAAAACAACTAAAGGGAAGAGTATTGTGATATTGCAGCCTGTGATTGAAAACGTTAACTTTATAGAACGTTAGTGCTCTCCATTAAATAATAAATCAATACTAAATCACATGGGGCAGACTGCTGCACTGCTCTCTATGGGTTGAAACTGTAAAGCATGTTGCACTTCTGGCCTCACCCCAGTGATGTCAAATCAGGTATTTTGCATTTGACAGATGATGCCAAACACCTGCTTTGACACTGATTGGGGTGTCACCAGAAGTGCAACATGCTTTACTGTTTCAACCCATAGAGAGTTTAGAGAGACACGATCCTAGAGCAACACAATTTCGTAAAAATCTGGTCAATTATGAGATATACAACTTTTTGCATTTGTAGTACTAGCGGTAGAACTCAAAACGGTTTTTTTTTGTTTCTTTTGTGCTCAAGCAAAAACCAATTACTTTCAGTCATTGTTTGTTGTCATAATAATAATGAAAAATGCCATAATATGTGCCATTTTAGTTATAAATGCTGCATGTACACTGTGCAGAACGGAGACTAAAGTGGACATCAAACATTAATGTGGGTGCTCACTTATTGAATTTGACAATTGTAATTGTAGTAATTGGTTTAAAACAGTATTTCTACCTATTTAAAATCTCGTGCTTTTATTTTTAAGGCTAAATGGCCAAACAAGAAGTCTTGTTTCTGGTAATTTGAGCTAGTCTTACATATCTAGTTTTCGAGGCCAGGGTGCACGCAAATGTGACGTTGTTCCCACAAATTCAGGTCAGGCAGTCAGTCAGTCAGTCAGGTAACGCTTAGTGAGATGTCGCTTCAATAAATGGCCTCTAGAGGGCATCTTTGACTAAGAGATGGCCTCTCGCCTATGGGCTAAATGCCACATTCAGTCCCATACACTGATAATGCCATATTGGATCTCACACATTGAGCCATACTCTTCGCCGTCAATTTACAGACACCAACACCTTCTGCTGTCCTGCAAACCTTAACGGTAGGTAACATTATTACCTGTGGTATGTGACGTTAGTGGAATAGGTAATTTAACCAATAAACGTGTTGCACTAGCCGAGCATTGCTCCCATACACAGTGAGCCCCACTGTCTGCCGTTAATTTACATACCTCCACCTCCTCTGTTGCCCTATAAACTTTTACGTTAGGTAACGTTATTACCTGTGGTATTTAAGTGACATTAGTGGAATTATTTAACCGATAACCATGTCGTAATGATCAGTACATTGAATTGAATTGAACACACGAGCCGTGGGTCTGTACAGGATCTGTGCTTGTTTGAAATCAACAGCTAGAGTGAGGATTTCAGCTAAATAATGGTGTAAATGTCGGTCTTTTCAAGTCACTTTGGGATCGTTTGGATTCAGGAGACTTGGATTATGCTGGAAGAGCTGCATGGAGCCATTTTATGGTTATTTTACGTTATTTAAACTCTTCTATTTTACTCTTTTAAACTCTGAAGACAGGACCCCAGCAATTTCAGTTGTTTTGGAGAATGGTGCAGCGTACTTCAACTGGGAAGCTCCGGGACTGTTGTATGGACTAACAAACTTTACCCGATTTTCTACTGGCATGGGGTGAGTAGATAATGACTGAGTTTTCATTTTTGGGTGAACTATTCAATTCAACCTTTATTTATTTCTCAAAGAAATCATTGAGGGTGGCCCTCATTTACAATGATGTCGAGATTACAAGGATAAAACAAAACAAAGCCAGACAAAACAACAAAAAGAACCTGACTAAACAGTAAGGGATGAATAAACAGTTAAAAACAAGCGCATACAGATTGGGGAAGGTTTGTGATCATGTTTCAGAAATGACCAAAGTTTACAAGAGTATTAATTTTTAGGATGTGTTGTAGATCGTGACATGATATAAGGAGGTGATTTTTCAATAAGGGCTTATAGATTAATAAGTACCAATGCTTATTACGTCTCTCGGACAAGGATGACCACCCAACCTTTTCATACAAGATGCATTGATGAGTAAATCTGAGGGCGGAGTGATATATTGAATCTAATGCGATGTGATTTATAGGCATGCCTATAAATCACATCCCCATAATCCAAAACAGACAGACTATTCCTTTAAGACTGAAGCAATATCACATACGCTAACATAGGCTACATGACAGTAAAATATAGTAAAATACTTAGGCTACTTGTGAAAATTTATCCCACAATCCTTGCTTTGTTTTATACCGCCAAACAGCACACACGCTTATGGCATTTTTCCAAGCAGTTGACGCCTCAGTATGACGCATTTGTCAAATCGAGAATGCGGTATCTATGTTTTAATATCTATGAGGTCACAAGCCCAGCCACCTAAAGAAGAATTCCAGCAAATAGCCTATAATAGTGTCCCAGCACCTGCAGTGCTTGGACCCCTAAAGAAGAATTCCAGCAAATACAATAGGGTTCCACCACTTGCAGTGCTTGGACCCTCAATAAATTCAGTTTCCCTACAATGGGGTGCTCTACTGTGAACCCAGCATACCCCGCTAGTTTATGTGACCTTACCTTGATTGGGTCCGTGGTAACAAAAGGCAGCAACAGCCCAAGGAGGGCAATTCGGACCACAACCCTCTCCATTATGGCCTCCACACAAATGATACCCAGGAAACTCAAACTGCCTTTTAAACTCAAATAAAGGCACAGCGATGATGTGTACACACGTTTTTTTAAAGGGCCATAGTCTTCTGCCTCCCCCTTCTTTCTCACTGACTCTCTCACTTGCACAACACACACCCCCACACGTACAAAGGCACACACAAATACACATGCACATACAGGTTCACACTCCTATGCACCCACCTACGCATGCATGCAGCAATGACTCTTATACCCTCCCACCCAGCCACCCACACACACATGTGCACACACACACACACGCACACACACACACACACACACACACACACACACACACACACACAGAGAGACTTGTTTAGTCAAGTTCTCCTTTCCTCTCCTCTGGGAATCACAACACAGCAAACAGGAATTCTCGTGTCAGGGGGCAAGAGCTGAGATTAAACAAAGAAAAAAGAACTGAAGAGAATATTTTATTTCATCTGCTTATTAGGGCTTAGTCTGTATAGTAAGAGGGTCTGGATTACCCATTTTATATGGACTTCCATGGTTTCCACGCAAATAAAGCCAACATTGGTATGAAAACTTACAATGGGAGGGATGCTGTGAGACAAACTGGCTAGATATACACAGTATGAAAAAGGTACGTGACAAATACAGTATGGTGTCAAGCAAAAATGAATTTATTATTTCTGTCTTCAAGTATGTACAGCTTTTGTGAAAGAGTACTTCTGAAAGTGCAGGGAAAACAGGCTATACAGCAGGCAAAAGCAATCATACACTTAGCTTTCATTGCAAGCATTAAAGAGATCAAAGAGTTACTGTGTAAAGCACATGAAGATAGCTGCATAGGAGACATGTTCCAGAGAAATAAAAATCTGTATTTCATGGAAGGTATTCTACCTTTCACACAACAAAAGTTTAATTTAAACCAAACTAGCCACACACTGTGCAAACAGGAAAGGATTCAAATTGTAACAAGCAATTTGTTGAAGTCCAAGAGCCCATGAGTTGGGAAAGAGGCTTTTGGCCATCTCAGATGACACAGTGACTTGCACTGGAACCACACAGAGATCAAAACAAACACAGTTTTGTCAAGTTTATTCTGCAGTCAATACAAACTGCACTGACCAGTTTGTCTATATGGCTCTGTCAGCCTTGAAGAAAGGTCTGCCTCATCATACCCATAATATATTATGGGTATATAATGTATTTTTGCCACTGATGCAATTTCTTTCAGAATACATCAAAGCATTGATGCATACACCAGACTGGTCTTAAGAAGGAGTAATAGAAGTTATACAAGAAAATAAACTGTAGCAGACAGTACTCTCTACAGAACAGTTTTAGCATGTTAAATCACTGGTGGAAACAACTAAATGCAAGTCGCTTTTTCGAGGCTTTTCTATTCAAATAAGTATCCCATGATAGCACAATATTTGTTGAAAACCTCTGAATAAAGTCAGTCATACTGCATATAATTAACCTTGTGAACCAGATGATTTTGCGAGGCCAGCAACTAATATCCTTAATCCAGAACAACCTTTGCACTGTACAAATAACGTGTCAACATATTAAACTGTTGTGGCTTTTCAATAAATCACATTCTCCATGTGCCTGTAACATTCATGTCATGTCATTAACCTTTACCAAGCAATAACCAACCAAATTGTAATCTCTTAGAAACCACAAAGGCAACAATATGTAAAGCTACAGATTGCATTAGTAGAGGTATGGGGTGATTATTTTTGAGAAGACTCATACGTTGAGTCCTTCAGCCCTCCTTGTTGTATGATATCAATGCCAATTTCTTAACAATATCACACTACAACTCACCATATCAACCTGTGCACATTCAGAATACCAGTGTATTCATGCAGGCTGTGGTGCAGGTGGTAGAGCAAAATCATGTGACTACAGTCAATAAGATGACTTTGGTGAACAAGGAAAAACTCACAGTAAAGATATCTTATAATCTAACTCAATTTTAGACAATTTTCACAATCAGTGACATTTAATGAACTGCAACAAGACCAGATTATATTGTTCAATTATGTTTTCAATTGTTAAATTAAATAAGTGTCAGTATTACAGTTTAAATCCACATTCATTATTCAAATCACTTCATTTACCTTTGAAGGCAAAACCATTATATAGAATGTCTACTGTCTGTTTTGATTCTAAATGCTTTTCTTCAGAAAACTGAAACTGCTATTCAAGGCACTCTCACAGGTTTTGTTTCACCTGAAGATAAAGTTCAAGTTCATTCAAATCTCTTCAGGATATTTCAAGCGCTTGTGCTGGAAGCATTCCATTGATGAAGAAAGAAACCTATCCTTAGACGGAGAGGGCAGAGTAAAGCAACTGGTCCTAGTGACCAGTAAGTCAAGGCTTCACAGTGACGGCATGATGGTGACTGATTAGGTGTTGCATTAAGACACATACCTGCAGCACCTACCTATGGATTATCTAATGTTAACTGTACAAACACACAAGAGCTATGTACAGACTAACAGGGGTTTATATACACATGGCAGCTTTCATACATAGGGGTGATATGAGCAACACAAACATGAACTATTTATATACAAACACTTACAGCATGAAAGAACAATGTATCAGTGATTATGTACATTCAACGAGTGGTAATGTACATACATAAAAAAAAATCTGCACTTTCAAGCCTGAATGGGCTAATTATACATCTTTTTTATGTACTACTACCAGTAATATGTTGCACACAAGGATTATGTACTGCAATATGGACATGAGGTATGTTGATGCAAATGAATCAGATAACATAAAACTCAAGAATATAGCAGGCTATGTACAAATGGTTACATACATGCTGGTTAAATATATACAGTATATGCACAGTAGATTGACTAGAGCTATAATGAATATTATTTTTGGTAACAGAGTTGGAAGACACAATGCTACTCGGGTTAGAGAGTCCTAGCTTTGGGGTCGGGGGGCTCATATGATGGAGCTGGGACAGGAGTGGGAGCATCCCGGGCTGAGGGCACAGCAGGAAAGGCAAAGACCCCGGAAGTGAGGGGGGAGAGCAGCCCAGGCCAGTGGGTCACACAGAGAGGTGAGGACAAGCCTCTGAACGGAGCAGGAGAAGGTAGCTCGTAACTAGGATGGAGCCCTGTAGAGGGGCTGCTCATCATCGTCGACCCGGGACTATCATTCATCGGCCATGACAGGGGAAGCGTGCAGCCCTCGGGACCTGGGGTTGTCCATGATGGTACCTAAGGAGTTGGATAATACGGCAGTATTTGTTTAACTTCACAACAATTATAAACCACATTTCTACAACAATACACTCAATCACTTCTCTCCCTAATAAATAAGCGGGTAGATACACACACAGACTATCTGTAGGGTAGTGGAACTAAAGATGTGTTTGTGTTTCAGGGAGGGAGCGTGATGTGAGGCACTTTTGCTCATCTAATAAAAGCCCCCCCTTGTGGAGTGCACAAACCCTTTTTGACACTGAGATAAGACGCAAGACGCTGATAGCTGGACTCACGTGTGAATAAATGTTTGAGTATTAACCCATATTAACATCAGTGCATGGCCATACTTTGTTTCTTTCCTATGTGCATTGACCAATGTAATGTTATAGGTGTGCAACAGGCGGAAGCACTGTGATCAGTATGTGCATTCCTGGTGTTGCACAGGCATCTATTACTAATGTTACTTGATAATGTGTGTTTGGAAGTCAAATGCAATTTAAAAAGAAATTTAGAAATCTAACTAATGCACACTGTTGAACTATAGTGCTTGAATGCTGTTGATAGTGAGACTGCAACTCATGACAGTTTGACAGTGGGTGTTACCTTTTGTGGTAAGTGATCTCATCTGCCAAGGTGTGATGTCAATAAAGGGATGATTCAAGGCATTTTGAGTATATAAATCATGTCCGTGGCCTTGATTGATCCTTGTTTCTTCAAATTGTATTCTCTTCTAATTCTAGTCTACCTAAATTGTAGTTTTTTTTCAATGCTGATTAGTCTGGCCTGATTGAGAAGCTCCGTGAGCCGATAGCACTGCTGCACTTTAGGCTGTCAGTCCTTATTATCTAAACACTGTGGATATACACAAGACTTGCACTGATGGTTAAAGCAGAAATTAAGCTACAGCTACAAATGCTATGATTTGAAATTGTTTTTTTTCACATATCCAATGTTTCATGAACTCATCTTTAAACAAAATTTTCTGACTAATAGAGATAGTTACTAATTTTGATAAAAGGACATGTGTTCATGGTGCCTGTTGAAAGCTTCAGAGTGTTAAATATCATGAAACTCACATCTGGAGAACTTGCCAGTCTGTCATGTGTTTGAGGCGCAACTTGATCCCAAAGCTGCTGCCCACTGATACTGAGAGAGTTAGTGCGTGGCCTGTGGGTGACAATAAGAACCTCCTGGGCCCAGTCGTCCATCAGCCGTTGGAGGTCGTCAGTCAGATTGCTTTCATTAGTACCTATGGATGAGCCAGTGTAGGTGCCTGTCTTGTTGTTGCTGTTATTGGCCTGAGCTTGGGCCAGCCCCATCACTGGCTGGTGAGGAGGGGGTGTGGCATTAGTTGGTGGCTGCTGTGACTGATTGGAAGCCCCTGATCCTGCTCCAGACCCTGGAAATACACACACACACACACACACCATGTTCATTAAGCTGATTAGACATATCCTGTCATGAATTATGATTTCGAGTGAAATTATTCTTGGTGAGACACAGTAACTCTACGTACTGCTGCCACGCTCTTTGCCAAGACACAGTCGCTTCAGCGTTGACCCTAGGAGACAAAAAAGACTTCATACAAATGTACATTCACATGGCCAGGCAATACTGTTCAATAGCGGGATGCAGTGCAAAACAGACCTATTGAATACATGGATGCAACACCACCACAAAACAAAAGGCCAAACGACAGTATGGGAAAACAAAGTATTCAGTCCCCTAAATGGCTAATCATGCAGGTAGTTCAGGTGAGGGCCGCAGCGAAGTATGATGTGTTCCTTTAGGGGGATGTGATGAGGAAGAGGGAGACAGAGATAAGACAGAGACAGAAAGAGTGATGAGAGATGATAATTTTAACCTACAGAGACCACAAAGCAGCAGCATTATATACAGCAGATTAGAGTATATGTGGCCATGCAGAAGTCTATTGTCCAGTCATGCAGGGTGGATAAGTGAAATTACGCATACGTCATACATCAGGGTGGACATCGCACAGAACATAAGTAGAGCAGAGAGGAACTGAAAATGCACTTTAATATTCAGCTGAACCTTGATTATCCAAACC
Source organism: Centroberyx gerrardi (assembly GCF_048128805.1). Lineage (NCBI taxonomy): Eukaryota > Metazoa > Chordata > Actinopteri > Beryciformes > Berycidae > Centroberyx > Centroberyx gerrardi. The sequence continues at coordinate 19,074,836 of NC_136001.1, forward strand.
TCAGACTTCTGAACCAACTAGTCTAATAAACAGGGATAATTAGTAAAAAATGATTAAATATTATATTGTGCATGATTCTTGGTGTTTTCTTGTTGAAAACAAAATTTGCAACTAAATTATTCTTTACAACAACATTTCAGAAATGTGTGTGAATCCCAAGTTTCAGATTTGGAATAAGCTTTAAGTACAAAATTTCAATACATTTAACCATTCAAAACATTGCGTTCTTCCAAACAATCTCCATACTTGAGGGGTTTGAATAAACAATATCCTACTGTATGAGCAAAATACAAAACAAACAAGACACAAGGACAGAGACACAGGCAAGTGATAGGGAAAAGGTGAGGAAAGTGAACAAGAGAGGAAACGGAAGAAAACTAGGATAGGATAGTTAGGCAACGACAGAGAAAGATAGCACAGAGCTAAATACAGGGAAATAGAAAATATGGAAAACAAAGAAAGTGAAGCTATGCGGGAAGAGAAGAGATACAAACAGATGGACAAAGACACAGGCCCACTGAGAAATCTAGCTCGTGGCTTGCTACTCGATTTATAGGTCACTCTCTCAGATGGTTGAGGGTAATTAGGCCAGCCTGTAGAGGAGTATAATGAAAGAGGGAAGAGGACACCAGGGTAAGAAGAGCACACGCCATCGACATACCCAACTCTATCAAAGACCCTCATAAAAACACCACAGACCAGCATTTACTACTAATTCTCTAGTGAATCTAGATGTTTACAGTCCAGTGTTCAGTGGACAGGCGGTGGTATAACTGAGATGTTAGGACTACCCAGGCTGCTGGATTCTGTTGTGTGCTGTTGGTGGTCACCTTGTCCGGGTGGAGCTTGTGTGCCGGTGCCATCTCCATGGAGCCCAGCGTAAATGTTATCAGAAGACAAGGAGCCCTTGAGGGAGCAGGGCTGCTGGGTCTGAACAGGCTCCGAGGTGGAGGTCGGGAGGTGGCTGGTGCCTGATCGGGCCCTGCCGTGTGCCGGGACTGGGCCTTTGGCTGGGGACCCATTTAAACTCACTGTGGGCTCACCTGCATCTGCAGAAACAGACATCCAGAGACACACGCACAAACACACACAGATGTTACTGTACATTCTGCTATGCTTGAAATATACAATACACAAGCATCAGAATTGCATACTCCTTAGTTACTCACTGGCTTTACTGGAATCACTAGTTTTGGTTGTGACATTTCTAAATTGCTGAACGAGAGGGCTGAGGAGTTTGCCAGCCTTCAGTTTGTGTTTGCTGGACCTCTTCCTGCGGCCTGTAGGTGGTGCTGTGTGTGAGAGACCCAGGCCAGGAGGAGGGGCTTTGCCAAGCCGGCGATACAGCAGCTCTACTTCTCCCCTCTGATTGGCCTGCAGCTCGGAAATCTCCTTCAGATGTCTGAGGGGGTGGAGGTGAGAATACAAGGAGAACAACAAGGTGAATGACAAAATATTTTTTGTGTGTGCAGCCACTAAATAGCAGACAAAGCAAACCAGCTTACTTCTCCCTGAGTCTCTGTAGTTCTTTCTTCATATCCGAGTCCTCCATCTCTGAATCATTATCGCTGCTAGCGTAGGCCGAGCCATGCAAGCCTCCGTGCCTGCTTGGCGAATCAGAGCTCTGCACGCTGCTGCTGCGGCCTGATCGACGGAGGAACGCCACTGCCCTCTTCATGAGGTCACTTCCTCTGCGCTCTGAGCGAGCGTGTTGAGACGGTGTGGCGGGGGCCAGCTTCGCAGGGCTGCTCTCAGCCCCCGAGTCAGAGGAGAGGAAACGAGCGTGGACCGTGACATCCACAGGGACAGAGTTGGAGGTCAGGGCGCGTGGGAGCGAGCCCCGTTTGGCCAGGGAGGGGGGGGTGTCCAGGTAGAAGTCAGGCGGGGCAGAGTAGCGGCTGCAACGTGTCCTCAGCGTGATGTCATCTTCAGTGCTGATTACAGAGAAACGGCCAATTGTGGTGGAGGCAGCCATGGCCTCAGCCTGGCCGTGGTCCCCACTGTAACCTGCAGGGTGTGCTGGTGAGGCAGCACTGCTCCAGCTCCTTTGTTTCACATCTCGTCTGGTAGCCACCTCAGGAGGAACAGAGATTATCTAGAACAGACCGGGTATACATATAGTATCAGGGAATGCTTGTGTAAAAGTAATTGCAGTTGAACCAATCTGAGAAGCAGTTCTACTCTCCCTGTGTATGTGGGGAAAATCTGCCCTGTAGTACCTTAAATCGGCCTCTTGTTCCAGAGCAGGAAGCAGAGTGGGGAACATGTCTTCTTGACAGGGAAGCTGCAGGGAAATATCCACAACACTAAGCACTGCTGCATTGCAGTATTGAACCAACAGTAAAACATTTACACAGAAGTTAATGATGCCATTCCAGTTCACTCCAGAGAGCTGTTCGACTGATTAGTGCATATTGTACATACCACACACAGCTGAGTCACTGAGTGTGCTCAAACTATCCATTCTCTCTGGAATTTGAGGCTAATAGGGGTGACAAGATGAGAGATGAAGTGAGAAAACTTTAACACACATGAATTATTGTTAATAGTGTAGTCAGTCCTGTCATATAATTGTTAATATTGTCTAAACGTTTGGTGTATGTTGATAAGAATGTGTAACATTTCTGAGTAGAATTTTAACGAAATATTAATGTTTCTGTACAAACCAGCTGTTCTCCTGCCCTGTAGCGTCCCTCCCCCATTGGCCCTGGGGTGCTGTTTCCCGACCCCCCTGTGGCGCTGTCTGGACCAGGTGGAGACTGGATGTACTCGGTGCCTGAGCCTGGTGTCTCTGCAGTACTGCCTGATGGATACATGGGAGCATATTCCTGGTAGAGCAGGTTCCTCAGTTTCTCATCCAGAGTCTTTATGGTGCTGTCCACGAAGCCCCCGCGGCCCACCCGTCCCTCGCCGTCCGACTCACCGGGCCCTGCGGCATGCTGGGATGGCGCCGGGCTCTGGGGTAGTGAGGACACTTTGGCTCCTCCCACACTGGAAAAAGGCTGGTGGAGCACCACAGGTTGCTGTGGCCGTTCGCCCCGCGCAGCAGAGGAGTAGGAGACGGACAGGGGCTCTCTGGCTGAACCTGGCTCCTGGAGGGGAAGAGGAGTGAGAGGAGACCCAGCCTGGGCACCGCTCACATCCAGAGACAAGGGCATGACCAGAGGGCAGCAGGGCACCTCCTCAGCCATGGAGGCAGCACACGCCATCTCTGCCATCTGCTGAGCGGCATGGATGGGGGAGATGGTGCCCAGAGGTGATCCCTGCGACTCATCCACAGGCAGAGAGGCGTGCGGGGCTGACGGGGCCACGGTTTGAGCCCTGGCCGGCTGGGCCTGTTGCACACTGGGCTGCACCGAGCTGCTGGCAGACTCCACTGACTGAAGGGTCGGGGGTGCAGACACAGGGGGAGACAGAGTGGCCAAGAGGAGCGGGTCTGTGTTAGACATAATTGGAGGACTACAGAATCCATAGACTTCATAGGTAAAGCCTCCACTTCCACCAGACATTGTTGAGGATGACCCCTCTTCTGCAGGAGGAAAAACAAGTGGAAAAAACAAGAATGTATGAGATGGGAAAAAATATAGAGAAGTTTATGACATAATACAGACTAATTTCAGGACATTAAAAGAATCCCACCATAACTATGTGATTCCAAAACTTTTATTTTTAAAACTTTTTTAAAGGCATCAATTGCCCATGTGAGAGCAGTAGGATGTCTTTCGTTCAGCTGCCACAAGATAGTGCTATTGTTCCATGAGCCTGTCTGATTTTATGCTGAAAGTGCTCTCTAGCAGCAAAGTCACCTCTGGATGCAGCAGGCCCTGCAGTGCCACCGTCAGCAGGCTGGGCAGTAGCTGAACTCCCAGGAGACTGGGTAGTTGTCCCTTCAGACGGGGTCTCCTGGCTGGATGTGGTCTCCTCCACAGGGCAGATTATAAACCACCTTTTTCCTGTATGAAGAACTGCAATCCAAGATAATGGAGGTGAGTCTATAGAGAGATTTCTAACAAGTACATTACTAACAAGCACAACTCATGGCAGACAATCCTTCCAACTCAGTATGGCACTTGTGAAAATAAAGAAATTGTGAAGTAAGCAGGTGAGTGTAATTTAGAAAGAGACTGACTTACCATTCTGCTGATAAACAGGCTGAGGTGCTCCAGGCTGCTGACTCTACAGAGAGACAGACAGATGTGATCTGAGTCGCTACACTACTTTTTCTGCTGCTTTGTTTGTACCCGTCTGTATCTATGTCTGTGTCTATGCCTATACGTCTACATCTATGTCTATGTATCTGTGACTGTATCTGTATGGATTTTATATCTGTATCTGTAATCTTTTGAGCAGCCCCCTTACCTCTCCCACTAGCCCTTCAGCAGCAAGGCCTTGTGGAGGACTACCGCTCAAGGTGGAGACCCTCTCACCCTCCATGTCCTCATTCAGCATGTCTTCAGCTTTATCCACAATGTCTTTCAGCTGGTCAATGAAGATATCCTTCTCTAAGGGTAGGATAAAGCCATTCTCTACCTGTAGCCAAACAGTTTTTTATGGATGTTATACAATATATAACATCAAGACCACAACAATCGCTATATACAGTGTATAACCACATACAAAACAAATGAATAAGACAACGAAAGCTGTCAAGGGTAAAGTCAACGGTATAACTAACCATATAAATGGCAATTTCCTCTGGAGCATCTCCATCCAGATCAAACTTGAATGTCACCATTTTGTGGTTGTGGGTCTCCAGCTGGCATTCAACCATTTTATCACCTGTGTTGCAAACCTGCAGGGGACACAATACAATCAGAACTGTGCCAAAATGTAACATTTAAAAAAAAAAGTGACTTAAATGGTCAGTAATAATCTCATGACTCACATTGAGCATGCTCAGTTTGGGTTTGCTGGTCTTTTCTTGCCGTGAGCGTGTGCGGGCAGACTTGCGGTGGTGTTTCCTGGGTTTTCCATCCCCCTTCCCCCCACTCGCCAAGCTCTCATAGCCGTCACTTGTTTCCTTACCAGATGCCACATCAGAGTTGAGACTACAAAGGAAAGTTTAAAACACTGTCTTTATACTCAAGGTTGGTGATAGCATTCAATACTCAAAGTTCAGAGTAGAAGAGAATCTTTGAAGTGCTGCAACACCTGAGTGTCAATGTAAAATTGGCCACACACCTGTCATAGGCGTAGTTGGGTAATAAAGTTGGTTTCTCCTGAAGCACTTCCTAAGGACACAATAATAGCCAGTAAAAAAAACAATTAGATACCTTGGAAAATTTTATGGGATGGATAATTGTAAGACCATACAGCACTCGCATGAATGTTTATATGTTTGTGTGTGTGTGTGTGTGTGTGTGTGTGTGTGTATGTATATGTGTAAGAATACGTCAAATGTATCTTATAACAAATTACAAATACTCAAATGTGTTTAAATGAAATAGTTTGAAATGCAAGTGTTATGCATTAGTTAGAAAATCTAACTTCAAAGCACTATTGTCTTTGCACTAAACTTTTGACCCCCAATTAACTTTATTGATGTCGCTGGCTCGAAGGTACTTTTTCAATCTCAGATGGAGAGTTCAAGATACAAGGGATGATGGTATGTGACAAATAAACCTGATTTTTTTTTTAAGGTTGCAAGTGGTTTGTGTTCATTCATAGTGTTTTAAACATTAGAACAAAATGAGGATGCATTTTGACTTACTACAAGACCTGCGGGATGCAGAGATCATTTTCAATCACCAAATTCTACTTTTCAAGAATGTGTATGTACAGTAAAAATGATTGTTACACTCAAATAAACACCCAGATTGTGGCTTTATCCCTACCTCTACAGTGGGGTCTGGTTGAGAGGAGCTGGATGCAGATGCAGTGTCTAGGTTTTGCTGAGTCGTGGCCAGGCTGGCACATTCAGGCACTGGGGCTGCTGTCTGGATGCCAGCAGGCTGCAGAACTGGAGCTGGGACTGAGGCTGCGACAGGAGCTGTAGCAAGGGCAGGCGCTACAGCTTGAACCGGGGCTGGCAGTGTGACTTGAAGTGGGGCCGGGACTAAACCTGGGACTGAGGACTGGGGTTTAACTAAGGCTGAAGATGTGCCTGCGCTTGCAGATGAGACTGCTGATGTGGCACCCAGCGCAGAGACCGGTGCTTGGGCCATGGTTTGAGCTTGAACTGCGGCTGAGGCTGGAGCTGGCACTGGCACTGCTATTGGAACTTGAACTGGGACCGGAGCTTTGGCTGGAGCAAGAGTTGAAGCTGAGGCTTGAGGCAGGATTCCAGCTTGAGCTGGCACTGGGACTGGGGCTTGGTTTTGTGCTGGGACCGGAGCTGGAGCTTGTGCTGGGGTTTGAGTTTTGACGTGGAATGAGGCTGAGACTGAAGCTGGGGCTAAGGCTGGGGCTAGAATTGTAGATGCTGAAACTGCAGATAAAGTTAGGTCTAGGCCAGCTGCAGTAGCTTCTGCATCCAACCTGCTTCCCCAGAGTGGAGTCTGGACAGCAGGCAAGACAGGGTGGACTGGAGCCAAAACCTGAACATCTCCCAAACTCTCCTGTGGAGTGATCGTCTGTACCTGGAAAACAATGTGACACATAGAGAATTTTTCATCAGCTAATATAGATATTGTTCACCTCTACGTCTACGCCAAATGCATGCCCTGCATGGGCTACACCAAAATGTAACACACAATGCTACCTTAGTATTCGAGATTTCCCAACCATGACAGTGAGAACTGAGTCAAATATTCACCTGGCCAGGCTGCTCTGCCAGTTCCTGCTCAGGGTAGGGGACAGGGTATGGGGTGGGTTGTACCTGGGAGAGAGGCAAGGGATGGGTGGAATGGAGGCTGCAAAAGTTTGGCTGAGAAGTGGGTGGGCACCCCTGCTGCTGGGGCATTGCAGGGGGCATGGCCATGGCAAGAAGTGGAATGGGGAGTGCCACATTGGACACCTGCTGGGGTAAGGAGACAGGGGTCTGAGGGGTGCCAAGAGTGGGCATGGAGGGCAAGCCCGCATGAGGGGTCAGAGGCAGAGATGGACGGTGGGGTGCAGTTGAGTAGTAGGAGCTAGGTATAGGAGGGCCACTGCTGTTGTATGCAGATGGCGCTGGGGAGAAGGAAGGGGGCTCATAGCCCATAGTTTGAATGACAGGATATGGTGAGGGAAACTGGGAAAGAAAAAGGGAAAATGGTATAAAATGAAGGAAAACAACCAGTCTATAGAAATAACGTTCACACACACCGTTTACGTATTACTCAACCCTATAACCCATCTTGATTCCTGCAGGATGTCTATACCATTGGTTTGATCCTCTCGTTCATAGGATCTACAGTACCTAATATGACAACAACGCACCTGTGTGCTGATCTGCAGCGGGTGGAGAGGGGGAGGAGCAGCGGAGACTGACTGTGGAAAACTGGTAGATAGGTCAGGAGGACTCAGGTGAGGTATAGGCTGTTCAGCAGATAACGGCTGAAGGAGGAAATGAAAGAGGGACAGAGAGTACTCAAATGAAAAACGGGAGCTTAATAGGCATAATAAGTAATCATTGATGAAAAGGTATTTGGGAATTTACAATATATACACAGTCAAAGGCTCTGGAACATCCATCTCTGAAAGTTTCATTTCCAAAACTGTTGTCTCTACAGTCAATTTGACTGGATAGTATGAATACTACAATGGAAATACAAACTAATTCCCTATCTCCCATATAAATAAATTGACAACATATTCAAGCTGGTCTACAAGCAAATCTTTAATATCAGTGAGCTGCCAGACAAGTGGACTTCATGTGATTATATGGTTCTGTGAGGCTTGTGTATGTAGCCCACAGTGTTTTATAAGAGGTGGTGTTTCTACCTGGGGCAGGATACCAGCTGGTTGGAGACGGCACTAAGAGGAGGAAAGACAAACAGGCAGGAAACACAAACCACGTTAAATCCCATTCAATACAGTCGATTTAAGTATGTACAGAACACATACTACAGCATACACACGCATAATACACATGATGAAGCATTTAGCAGGGGAAAAGCAGAAGCCAGATACATTGTTGTATCCCACTCACACAATAGATGCCCAGTAAATGTACTGTATTTTTCGATGACTGGTGCCATTGAATTGAACATTAATTCAGTGTGTTTTTTGTGCTTTAGTTGGCCTGTCAGCATCTTTTTAGTGTAGTCGCCACAGAATGCCTACCATAAAATTTGTCATTTTGGATTGCAAACAAGCATGAAGAAAGACTAATATTTTACAGTTGGTATTCAGCAGTAATAGCTGTATGCTTATGCATACAGCTCATCCACATTCCAAACATGCTGACAAGGCAATAAAAACACAAAACTGATGTTTAGTTTAGAACCACCAACAATCCAAACACACTCACATTGACATAATTTTGTTAGGCATCTGTGGTTAGCTACAAGGATCAACTTCCACATTTTTCTTGCCTAACTCTGCTTTGCTGTGTATCACTGCGGCTGGTGCCAGGGACTGTCGCAGCTAAATGCATACCTGCTCCTGGCCGGGTTGGGCAGTAAGCTGTGTCTGCACAGTGGGGGTTGCAGCTGGGAAGCTCTGTGCTGTCTGTCTGCTCTGGTGCACAGTAGGGCCCGGCGTAGCTGGAGCAGAAACTGTCTGTCAGAAACAGAGAAGAGAGATCTCACTCATAGGACACTATATTAGACAATAATAGGACTCATTATACAACAGAGGTCATACTTATATATCTACTACATGACAAATGAAGCTCAGGAATAAAATGTTCAGTATGTCAAGGCAGGGATAGTCATCAGCAGGAGCGTGGAAAGTGATTGGTTTGGTTTTTAGCAGTTGGCAGGGTTACATAGGAGATGCTGAAATAGCAAGGGTGTTTACAGCATTAGTCTACTGTCACCTACCCTGTATACTACCATACATTGTGCTACCGTTTTATGTTACTAAACTGGAGACTGCTATAGTGTCCTACTATTTTATAACCCTACTTGCTACTCTTAAAAGAAATTAAATCTTTACGGTGGATTAAGCAGGAGCAGAGACTGGCTGTTGTGCTTGGTTATCATCATGGGAGGGCCAGAGAAGCGAAGCAGGCGGTAGAATCAGGAGAGTAAACAACCCCAGGGCCCCGCAGATACAGTAGGCTGCTGCTATGGCAATATTTGGTCTAGGTGAAGCCTCCTTCTCTAACCTACCGTTGGACCTGGTCTGCCTTCGCTGTCATGCGGTGATAGCGGCACATTCCTTTCCAGATATGGGCTAAAGAAGAGTGGGACATCCAGGTTCTGACTCTTGTCTATATGCTCAAGTACTGAGGGAGCAATACCCCCAAACTCCCCATGGTTGTGTGTCGGATGGTTTACCCCTCTGTCTGAGAGGGTGGGGGAGCTGGTCCTGCGGCTGACGATATGATGGAGACATTGGTTGAGAAGAGTGAGGTCTCCACCCTCATACAAACTTCTCGGGAACACAACTTGTAGAGAGGGTGGGACAAGGTGTAAGGGTGAGGTCGTTGGGGACGGCGCAGTCACCGGACTGGCTGACGCCGAGGGAGAGGGTGGAGCCAAAAGAAAGGATGAAGTGAGTGCAGGAAACCTGGCCCGATGCGGAGATGCGGGTGATACTGGCTTAGAGACTGGAGAAAGCTGTGGGGATGGAGAGAGAGGGGGCGTGTGTGTGCGTCCCAGAGAGCCCCCTCCCTTTGTCCTGTCCCTCAGGAGGAGAGACATACAGGCCTTGCAGTGGTGGCAGGGCTTAGGGCTGAGCGGGGTGCTCAGACGCAGCTGTGAGGGGTGTTGTAGAGGCAGGGGAAGGAGAGCTGAATTGAAATGACACGGTGAGTCGTGATGGGAACAATGATGATGACGATGATGGGGCAAGAGAGTAGACAGTAATGAAGGATTCTGGGGAGAGTTTAGGTTGTCTGTAGCATGCGCTGAGTTCCTGTAACCCTCTATGCTATCTGGTGAAGCCAGATCCTGCCTGGGACAGAGGCAGGGGTTTTGATTCATCGTCTTAGTGAGAGAGTGGCTCCTACACTGTAACATCTCAACCAGGGAGGCGCTTCCACGCCTAAGACACATTGCGCTTTCGGGGATGAGCAGGTTCTCCTGGCATACAAAGGGTTCACTGGAGTGGCGCTGCTCAGGTATCATTTGACAAAAGAAAATACATTTACATGTTATTTTAGAAAACTGCTGACACAAGACAAAACAAAAAGAGAGATTTAAGGAGAAAGTTACACAGTGAGAGCATGAAAAGAGCAATGCATGCACTCACTGTTTGAGACTGATAAGGCCCCTGGTGCAGTTGTGCTGCAGGTTGTTGATAGGCCCCCTGATGCAGTTGACTGGTGGTTTGCTGGTAGGCTCCCTGGTGCAGTTGTGTGGATGCTTGTGAGTAGTTTTCATGTGGCTGTGCTGTGGCTTGCTGGTAGGGCCCCTGGTGCAGTTGAGGGTCGGGGTGTGCAGGGGGACTGTAGATCATCTGAGCTGAAGAAATGGGCTCTGGAAGGGACTGATAGGTGCCATTTTGCTGACTGTTAAGATCATCAGATTGCATGGTAGAGCCCACTCCACTGTCAGCTGTAATAACAAGAGAGTGAAACAGAGTGAAAAAACATTACACTTCACCCAAACACCCTCTACAGGAGGGACAGGCATGAAGAGGAGAGGGAGAGGAAGAGACAGTGGAGTAGCACCTCATTACAATTCAAAAGCTGGGCGATGATGAGTCACAGATGACTCATAGGTGTTATTCACACCCTGCAGTAGCCTTTCTCTCTGTTTCTCTCTTACACACACACAGATACAATCTTAACCATTTTATATCTCTCAGAGTAATTTCCTGCCATAAGCTCTTGTGTGAGTTCTAACACTGGTTGGATTTATTATGACTATTACTGTCGTATCACAACAAAATGACGTGACAACAACAACAACGTGAGTTTGTGTGATGTACGATGTATTTGTATGTGTGTGTGTGTTCTAATTGCAGGTTCTCACATGTGGTACATGTGGTGGCTGGCACAGTACAGAGCAGGGTGTGCTGGTCGGCCTCTGGGTCTTCATAATCTGCTGTGGTTAGTGCGGCTGCCTGTGGTACACCCGCACTGGGCACCTGCAGCAGGTTCTGCTGGGTCTTCTTCACAGTTGCCTCACCATCTCCTGACGGGACAGTCCGCTCCCTCCTCCATTTGATCAGAGCCACGCGGTCCCGGATGGACTTCCCAACTATCTTCACATCACTGTCCAGGAAAAAACCTGATTCCACCTACAGGACACAGGCAAGATGTTCACTAGCTGGTCAGTACAAACTAAGTCAACTAATGAGCAAATCAGTCATTACACATGTAATAGATCAACAAATCCACTGCCATTCAATTCCTCCCCCCAAACCACAGATGACTTCCTTTTCCTAGACCCATATGATTAAATTTGAGTCGGAGCATCAATTGATCAGTTGCTCTAGTTTCAATCAATACAGAACACGCTTCAAGCATTTCAGCTCAGACATGACCACTGACCACCTCCTGGTTGCATCACATGTAATTAAAAGGGCCAGAGGTAGTGTTCCAAGGTAAACAGGGCTGCGTTATAATGAGACAGTGAGGTTACTGGAACATGACAGTCAGTCTGTTACCCAGTCTACAACAGGAGCCAGCTGGTGGAACACAGAGTGCAGTCTTGCCAGTACAGCAAAAGCCAAGGTCAAAAGGGAGCAGTAAATATGACATCAACACCAGTCTAGAGAACAGAGGATCCTTTCATTGGAACACCACATGGCCTAAAGTCCAAGTCAAACTCTACATTTCTTTCATGATTCATAATCTAGCTATGTAGATTCACCAACCGCAATTAGGGAATGGCACTCATTGGTAGATTACTTCAGTAACTCTGCTCAGCATTTGTTTACCATCTCTTGGGCCACACCCTCTGGGACCTCCTTCTCCAAGTCAAAGGTAAACTCAATGGCACCAGAGTCCTTGTATTTCCCCTTCAGCTTTTTAGGATCCTCAACCCACAGCTTTAGCGCTATGGACGATTTCTTCCCATCATCCTCTTCAGCCAGCTCCACCCTCACGCCTGTGTCCTCTGCAAAGAAGGCATGATTCAGGAGGTCCTTGATAGAATACCTGCAGGAAATACACAAACACCAGCTACTGAACTGCACAAAGGTCACTGTGTCAGTAAAAACTAATGATGCACAACACACAGAAACATCAACAGTGCCAGAGCCAAATACTGGCATTAACGTCATGCCGCAGGAGCAGAAACAGAGCAACATGATGGAATTTCTCTGGCAAGGATCAACCTCTACCTACATGCAAGGTGTGTTACTGGCCCCAGGACACTGTCAGACTGCCTGGTCCACTCACCTTTCCTCCCATCTGTGACAGATACACTCCCCAATTATCTCCTTAATCTCTGGGTCGCTAACTTTACTGTAGCTGGCAGGTTTCACGCCCTGGAGACAGAAAAGCAGAAGCGATAACAAGCTAGCAAAGCAGCATTAACATTATGTCTCATCTCACCCACTGACACACACAGACAAAACAGCAGCACTCGGCATGTTACCTGCATTACTTGTGACAGAGACAGTAGTGTCTGCAGTGTCATAAAGCATTAATGACGGACTCTCCAAAGTGCTGTCATTTCTCCACTGTGGGGACCGATGAGCTACCACTATTCAAGGGGGAACCTCTGTGACAAATGCTGCATTTAGAAAAACTATATAGTTTAAATTAATATAGTTAAAATTGATTTATCTTGCTGAAAAAAATTTACCTGCTCATGATGTGATAATATAAGGGATCTTATAGTAGAAAGAGGAATTAAAAAGAAATGTGTGCTGAAGACCTCCCTAACGCTGTCTTTAGCAGTTGTAACAGCAATGGTGCGACTTAACACCTTTAAAACTGAACTCACACTGGTGACTTTGCGGTAGATCTGAGCAGCATTCTGGCACTCAGAGTAGGGGTATTCTGAGGTGGCCATCTCCAGCATACACATCCCAAAGGCATAGACATCCACAGCCTCATCATAGTGCTCCTCATACATCTCCGGGGCCATGAACTCTGGAGTGCCTGGGGAATTAAGTCAAGAGAGGGTAGATTATAACGCCACAAGGGATTATCAGTGTTTCATCCTCTACCGCAAATACAGAGAAGCATATAAATACACATGTGCACGCATACTGTACTATTAAAAGCATTGCTTGCGTTGGTAGAAATGTAGGCTAGTGCCATTTCAGCTGGGATGCTGTAAACTCACACTTTATCAAATGTTTACAGTTAAAAATAAATATCCTGCTGGTCACATTTCAATAGCACACAGATCTGACGACTGGCTGATGACTAACCGATGACACTTTTAGCGAAGGAGGCCCTCTTTAGTGTGGCTAGGCCCAGGTCTCCTATCTTGACGGAGCCTGTAGGGCCAGTAATGAAGATGTTGTCACACTTCAGGTCTCTGTGGATGATTGGAGGAGTCCTTGTGTGGAGGAAGTGGAGGCCTTTGAGAATCTGTCTGCACCAGCTCCTAAGGACTTTAGGCTTCATCACCTTGAAGCGCTTCAGATACCTGTGGGAAGATAAAAGGCCATCCGTAGACACCGTCATCATAAGAGAGATTCACCAATTTCCACTAACACTACATTAGGTGAAGATATCTGCTTTTGTTCAGTGGTTTCTGACACAGTGACGTATCAAGGCCTGTCCCCCACAAGTCGACACGTTTTCAGTCAACTGTTTCTCTTTTGCCAACAGTTGCTAATTGTTTTTGCTTTCATGGAGCACCAGCTGCGAACACACAGACAATATGCCTATTTATCCCTGATGCCTAATTTTATTCTCAAACTAACCTCTTAATTTTCACTGTCTGAAAGTTGATTTACGAGGTATTGATTACCTTGGTTACCGTCTTGGCGGACAAGACATGCTCTCCTTTTCCCACTCTGTTGTTTTTAAATTTACTAATACCAGGTGCAATAAATGACTATATGAGCTAATCCAGGTAAAGCCTTACTCGGGGATAGACCTCGATATAGAAAATGTTTATTTATTGATTTATTTTCATTTTGTCTCTCACGTTTTTAGTGTCCCTGAGGTCATTAGCTCTGTCACCAGAACGATACACTTCTTCCCTTTCAACGGCGATTCCCAGAAGTCATAAAATCGCACAATGTTGGGATGCTGGAGAGCCTTTAACATCTCTGCCTCCTCTTTGAACCTCTGCCTCTCGGCTTTGGACAGCTTCCGTTCCTGAGGGAGATAGAAAAGAAAATTAATATAAAAATGAGAACAGAATGAATACCAAGTTCACCCACTCAGAGGAGATGCTTCAGCAGTGGTGAATTTGTTCAAATGTAACTTAATTTAAGTTTGGGTGGTGGAGGAGAGAGGGGTTCAATCATTGTCTTCTCTCAGTTTTTCTCTAACGTAATGGGAAAGCATTGCAAAATCTGCGTTAATGGAAGGGACGTCATTCCTTCTCATCCTCCATCAGATCGGCCTGTGTACTTCAGAAGCAGAGCTTCGTCAGAGTTGCCTGTGGCCCATGTTTAGAGTGAACACAGCCTTGGTATTTTGAGTGGGTAAACATGGGGGTCTGAGCCATTTACTCTTCTCATCACGGCTGTGTATAAAACACACAGCACTATAACACCTTCTGTGATGTTAGAACCACGTCAGAGGAGAATCCTGACAACATTTTCAGAAAGAAAGATGAATATGCGTTTTTCATCTGATGTTGTAATACAGAGATGATTATACATTGCGTTGTTAAGGACCTCTGCAACAGCCGCAAAGAACACAAAGACACGATCTGGAATGAACTTATATCTGTGGTACATCTTTTACCACTGAACTGAAGAGATTTTTTAAATCTCAAAAAGACAAACACAGCTGTCAATATAATGAGTGACAGCATATGACAGATTTTAAAGTTTTAATTGCATTTTTATGCTGTAAATGTCCTATGCCCTCTTTGTCAATAATGGAGCAAAATGGATCAGTATTGTGAGTTATGTTGGGGTCTGAAAGTCACAAAGACATTATTTTCCATCACAAAGTCCAAAGCATCAAGAATAAGTCTATATTTTATATAGTTACAATATTCTACAGACTTTAAATCTTACATCTTTGGGTATACAAGTGTGGGTGAATCCGTGTGTGCTGGATCAATATTTTGGCCCCTGCCTTCCCTGAACTGTTGTATAAATAGTAAAACAGCTGACAGTGAAGATCCTCTACATTTCTGTTTCTCTTGGGTCAGCATGGCAGATACAACTCATGGCTCTGACCATGGCAAATGCCACATGGCCTCCTGATTTTTGCTCACTCTTTCTTCTTCTTAATATACACATTTAAATGAGAACAGTGAGTGTGCATTTAGTGTTTCGAATGTCAGTGATGATCAATGCGTACATCTCCTAGCATTGATTATTGAAGGATGCTGGGGAATCATATTTCATTCATAGCCCATAGTGACCTATGCAGTGTACAGCCTAATGCATCTTAGATTACTGGTAGCATTGCTGAGCATATGCCACCCATTCCAGCTATCCTCATAATGCATATTCTTGTTGAGGAAGAAAATATGTCACCCTATGTTTAATTGTCCAAACTGTATTTTCTAAGCAGTTGAGTGGTGATTTAAGGACACAGGAGTATGAACTGACTAAAGACCCTGGCCTCTGATTCTTATCCAAGCAGGGTGTGGCACTTACTACACAGAATCTGCTTTACTGAGACCTCATAAAAGTATAAAAACTGAATAATGAAGAAATGAAGAAGACAGCAGCACTGATGCTTGCATCTAATGGAGTGGTTAAGACCCAGCGCTGAAATGAGTCAAGATATGAAAGTCTTTGTATTGATGTATCAGATAGTATACCAATTACGCTCTTTCCTTAGCTGAACCCACCCTTTCCCTCTCTTTCAGCCTGTTCTCTCTCTCTCTCTCTATCGGACTATCTTTGGCTGCAGAGCGTTGCATCAGCAGGATTCACTCTCCAGACACATCTGTGTGGTAATACCACAGGGGGATAAATTCATTTTTAGTATTCGTACTATTCGCACATTAGACAGACAGAGTCCAAATAATTTGTAGAACTGTAGATGAGAGAAGCTGATCTAAAGCGTTTTGGCATTTTACTGAATCATGTTGTATCATTCGCTAATCTCAGACAAACAACTTTCTACAGCAGCTGTTTGATCATCATTATGTGGATAAATAAGTAGTGAGATTGACCGTCTGGCTTGCTGGACACCAGGCACCTGCTCCTCTATAAACCTGCATAAATCTTTTTATAACCATCCATGTTTTCTAATCTCTCATTCTTTGCCTTTGTCTCACACACAAAGACACATGCACACGCATAGACAATACTCATACATGCACTGTATTTGAATTACAGAAGCCTTTCATGAGTGAGGCACACAGGCACAGAGGCACTGAAGGGCAAGGCCTCACCTCCAGGGACAGAATGGCTGAATCATCACTAGATCTCTCCTAAGAACCTAGCTCACTATTCAGACGCAAACACACACACACACTTGCTTGCCACATTGTACATCAAACAAAATAATGTTCCCAGTTATTACCGTTCTGTAATTAATACTGCAGAGGCGCACCAAATATACCACCATGTCCCGCATTTTAAACAAGCACAAGAAAAAGACCATTGGTTGGCTTCTCTCATGACATATGTCAAGCAATGCTGATGTACCTAAAACACTCATCATTTTGGAATATTATAGGATGGAATGAAAAACCACACCAGAACAGAATTTTAACACATTATTCCTTTGAACTCAGGCATTTTGATTAATATTTGTAAATATGACCGATACACTCTCAAAGTTACAAAAACAAAGAACCAAGACTCAAATCTGGGATGTCATCAAGAGACAAAAGATTGCTCTATATACAATTAATTGGGGGCTGATTTTGTGGACTCGGATTGACTGAGGTTTCACATCCAAATGAATGTCATTACATTATGGTGCTAAAAACAAAACTATGCTGTACAACATTAACCACAAAACTGTATGCAATGGTGGAATATATATTTAGACATAAATTGAGGGTGCTTTACATGCAATCTGGAACTGTGTTGTTGCCATTGAGGGCTGTGAGGTAAGCATAATGCAATAGAGATTTGATTCTATGCCTGAATCGGATTGGACTGGGCTGTAATTTACCCTAATTCCCTTGGGCTTGACAGGGTGAACTTGGATTCTGCATGAGGGAGACGAAAAAAAAGAGATAACACTGTTCACTTTGAAGCCTCTCTCCCCAAAAAGTCTTGTCGCAGGGCAGTCCCTTAAAGTCACCAACATTACTGTCATCATGTTCATTTTAATCAGATTCAGATTCATAAAATGATGCTGAGGTGCTGAGTCAGACTGAACCTGCTCAAGTTTATCTTGGGCCATGCAGGCTTGAATTTTTGGATCTTATCACACCTCCATACCCCAATATATAAATACCGGCTAGTACATTGTCTAAAACAGTAAAACAGTGTATAGGCAAAAAGGAAACTCACACATATTCCAAAACTGGAAACCACCTTCACAAAGTCATTTGGTTTGAGAATTACTGAGAGTTAATTAGCTTGAATTTGTTCTCTGAGATGTCATTTGGTGGACATGTTATCTATGTAATGTTAAATGAAGCTAAATGCTCGGTGAAATGATTTGGAGGAAAAATAAGCATGGCCCAAAACTGCAGTGAAGGATATTGCTGGGGAAAAATAGTTTTCAAGTTAGTAAGTTGTTTATACTTAGTACAGGATAGTGAACAGGGCTTTTTAGGATTTCAAAACAAAACAAAGAACTAAATATATTATGAACTATTAAGACCATAGCAAAAAAATATCTTAGGCAATCAATTACATCAATGGCTGCAACAAACGTAACTTCAGATGCTTTTTTTGTTGTTGTTTTGTTGGGTTTTGTTTGTTTTTATTTAGTTAATCACTAGTGTACACAGAATTAAGAATGTTTCTTCACATATGCCATGTATGCATTTCACTATGGGGGTCGCAGCACAGGGTGAGCCATTTACGGTACTTCTGGACCAGGTAGGAATTCTGGCTCAAGGACACTTGGACATGGATGGACACATTGGTTTGTACAGGGTTTGAGCCTTAACTTCTGGTCACAGGCGACCCTGCCCCTTTGTTATTGGAGAACACTGGAAATGGGAAGAAATCCTAACAGCAGTAAGATCCTTTAAACAATGTTTACAAATGTAGTCTGCTGGCAGGTACTTGCTCTGGAATGACTACAACATCTTAGCATATTTTGAGCCCTGAAAGGGCAACCACTACCTGCTGGTTAAGATAATCTGTATATCACATGGATAGCATTTAAACTAATCATTAGATTACCACATACAGAGATTAGTGATTCGATAAGCTGCAACTCCTATGAAGCAGTGTCTCTTACTCACTGCTAAAATCCTCTTTTAATTCCGGCTAAACAAAGTTTGAATTCAGTTCATCTGCTGAAACTGTGCAGCAGGGTGATTACTGTGTGGGTGCAAAGGCATATCTATAAATTAAAATGAAGCAATTAATTATTAGAGCAGGATGGCTTTGCATTCAGGGGCTCAATTAATTATTATGGCAATAAAGTCAAGAATAGTGCATTTGTAAGGTCGAAATAAAATAGTCGTGTAAAACATCATAACTAGAAACCATAATATAAGGTGTAGACCTCCTGGATAACACTTAGGGTTCAGGGTCACAAATAGGCTAAGTACTGTAAAATTCAGCAAAATCAACAAGATTGAGCTCATGAGAGAGGAAAACCGCTACCACTTCAACAAAGACACAGAGCAAAAAAGCTAGCAATAAGATTAACAGTCCCTTCCTCCTCTTCAACCTGCCCTATAACAATACACCTTATCCTCCCAATGAGAACAAGCTAATCAGTGCTGGCCCAACAAAATTAACAAATACCGCATGAAAAGGAGTATGGAGCAGCATAGTGTCACCTCTGTCTCCTAGGTACTTGTGTAAAATGCAAGTCCATCTTATGCCAGTGATAACAAACTCACTTGAGAATGGACCTACTGCACAATACTTCAGAGATATGAGGCTATGAAAACCCAGAACAGGACTATTCCTTATATCAATATCATCCAACAGTCATGTGATTCAGACAGAGGAAGACTGAATGAAATTGAAAATCTAATATATAAGAAAACAGATAACTCAGATGCCTAACTGCTTATTGGTGGCTCTCTTTTACTCTGAAGCTGAGATGTATTGTAATTAGTCATATTTGAAAATAAGTCCTAAATTAGATGTGGTTGAACCCAGTATGTTTAGTATCCCCCAGTGAGGGATACTACCAGACAGGCTGCATAATCAAATGCGTAATAAACTCACAATATTCCATATCAGCTTATCAGCTCTCCCTCACTCTCTGGTGTGTTTGTGTGGACCAGAGTGGACCTTGAGCAAGAAATTTAATTTTAGCAGTGCAAAGTGCCATGGAGTTCCAGGGGCCATGGACCCCTACCTGATGAGATTTTGTCTAAGGGACCTCAGTCTGAGAGTTTTATTGCTGGATATGATTTGGTACAAAACTGGATAATTATAGTGCAGGTGGGGGGGTTGATCAGAATAGAAATTCCTACATCATTCTCTCACTGTCCCAACTTCAAATGAATGAAGTGACAGTGTAATTAAACGTTTCCTCCTGTAGCTGGGGATCCCTAGGACCCCTACAAAGACCCCTGGGTGTCCCCGGACCCTACTTTGGGAACCAGTTTACAAACCTAAATGATGATGGGCTTTGTTGGGTATGTGTCTTTTATACGAGCCAACTATAAACAACATAGGCTATGCTATAATCTGATAACACAGGCTACAGATAATTGGCTTATCATTGGCTGATTGGTGTTGGACTTGGATGACCAATGAACCCACCTGGAGTTCACACCATGCGACTTCGACCCAAGTTTCGGTGTCAAGACCTTTGTAGACCGTCTTGAAGGACCCTCTCCCCAGCTCGATGTCAAACTTGAGAAAGCGGCCCCCGGGTGAGGTGGACACTGCCTTCATCCCGGGTTCTTCTTCGTTCTCGTCACTCCCTGCTTTCCCGGTGACATCGGACGGTACATCACCAGCTTTGTGGCCGGCTGCGCTTCTGTCTTTCCCCTCATCTGTGCTTACACTCTCCGTAGCGCTGTCCTTCAGCCCCACTTGGCTTTCCGCGCTTGAACTCTCCTGGAAGCCCAGCCGGGTTCCCACAGCCCGGGTCCGAGTCCGATCAACGATGGACCGCAGGTGGATGCTGAGCACCGGGCTGCTGTTGACACACTCTGTGTCCAAAGGTTGGTCCTCCGAGTCGGAAAACCACAAACTTCGGCGGATGAACCTTTGCCGGACCAGTCCCCGGTAATCCGCGGAGGGGTACGCGCTGGGATCACTCGCTCCTCGCAGGGCTGCATTTTGTATGTTGACGATATGGTCTGCCCCATTCTCATAAATAGGCCTACAGGCGTTTGCATTTATGTCCGAGTCTAAATTGGGTACAGAGGAAAATGTAGATCCCAGCGGCGGATCTTTGCATGAGTCCGCCGAATCCATACCCGGTAAATTGTTAAACACTTACCGGTGACATTCTTTGGAGAAGATGATCACCATGGTCCTCTCCCAGCGGTGGGAGAGTGTGCTGCCTACCTGCAACACTCACATGCCGTGACGCAGTTTGCCAGCATATAGGATAGGCCTTATACCTTGAATTTGTTTAGGACATCTAACATCCTCACAAAATGTCCAGCTCGTAAGATGGGTGCATTGCTCCTCGCTCCCTTTACGCCTCGATCCACCTTGCTGCAGTAGCACAAAGCTATTCAAGTTAAGCTTGATGTCATTGCCATTTTAACCTATGAGCTCACCGAAAACAGTTTCCTCCACTTTACATAAGGTCCCCGTTCCAACGCATTCCACATAAAATGGGATTTGTTCCGCAGACAATTCACTACCGTGGACAGGCCAGGATGTTTAGGCTGTGCCTCGCACTAATCCCTCAAAAGACCCATCATGGGACTACCAAATGCGCAGCTGTCATCCCCTGTAATCACTATTCGATTCAATTTATGGTCAGTGAAAATAAATAGTTGGTATTTCGGGAGAAAATCTGAATCAACTCCGTGAGGTGTGACCTCCACATCTCTGCATCATTCCTTTAACTATCCGTCTGTACTTTTTTCTACTGAGTGTTGTCCTGGAGCGGAGTCCAGCCTTAGAAGCTCTTATCAGATTATGCTCACTGCGGCACAGTTCCCCCCAGGTTGGAATAGGCAGTTCTCAGCGCATCTCTCCGTCCGGGCGAAACGACTGTTGTCTTCCTGAAATTTCACTTCTTGATAAGGTTTGGAAACCTGGTATATTTCACGGCACAGCCCCACGCCCCTAGCAACAACACGTATCCAATAACTAGGCACGTTTTTAGGCGGCACCCTCAGCCTCCCTGACACAGGCTGTTGTGGACCACACCACTTGTCCGCCCTTATCGTGACGCGGCAAGCTTCCAATGGGAGAGGCACGCAAATGCCTGACTGTACCTACCAACAGGGGCGCTGCTAGGAATTATGGGTCCCTTGACAAGAGGTGATACTGGGCCCCCTACCATGATGCATCCAAGTACAGATAAAATAAACGAATGGGTTAAGTCTATACTTATAATATATGGTCCTCAATCATTTCAGTGACGCAGTATTCTGCTGGTTTTGTGTATTGTGTTGTAGATGGTTTTGTGGCCTGGTATGCACTTTACCTCGCACAGCCTGTGTTGAGGAGTGACACATCAATAAAGACTTATCAATCAATCAATCAATCAATCAATCTATCTATCTATCTATCTATCTATCTATCTATCTATCTATCAAAACTAAATAAAGGTGGATAAACTGTGACCTCCAGTAATTTTTCGTTATGCTTTTTCTTTAAAAAGATCCTATCTTTATGTAGCTCAAACCAGAAATACCTATGAGGTATTTTAGAAGTTTACCTCATAAAGATTTATATCATCCTAAGAAGGTGGATAAACCCTATCCCACAAATTAAAAGCAGCGTAAAATGAGATTAGGTCTGTTTACCCTCCATTACATCCCTGAATATAGGCCCTTAGAGCAGTTCAAAATGAAGTTTTGCCTCTTAGACCTTCCATTAGTACACTAACAAGACTGAAAATGCAGTTCATCCTATGCAAAGTATGTTTCTCTGTAGGTGCCAATTCAAGCAAGAACAAGAACTCTCAGCATGATGAAATATATGTAGGGTTTAAGAATAGTGATGCCAAAATTGATGAAATATCAATATGCCTTGTTTGAATGTGTTAATGAGAGTATCTCAAAATATAGTCATTATAATCCATTGCTCTCAATATAAAGTGGCCTAATGAGGCGTCCTGGGTTTGAATCGGACCCAGGACCTGTGTTGCATGTCATCCCTCTCTCCTAATCTTTCCTGTCTCTTTTCACTTTCATCTCTCTAATAAAGGCAAAAAATGCCAATAAAATAATCCTTGGGGAAAAAAAGAAAGTGGCCTAAGGTTTGGTAACTAATTACTATGATTTAGAGGTATTAGGTTTTTGAGGTTTTCATATTTCCCAAACACAGCACCAACACAAACCAACAGTTGTACTGTTTTGCAACGTTGGGACTATCAGTCACCTCCAATATTGGTATATATTGGTATATAAGTATTTATTTTTGAAAGAATAAGCTTCTACTATTTAGCACAAGCCAACTTATAATTGAGGCAAACACAAAGACCAGTAGAACTGTGGAGGTGAGGCGATTCTGTTCTCATTCTCTCACCTGTTTTAGTCTATTCTCATCTAAATTTCCCTGTGCTAAAGAGACATACAGTACAGTCAAGTATGCTGCAATTTTCACTTAATGCCACAGATGAGGATTAGGCATATTATTGTATTTTCCAACATTTCAACAAAGAGCACCCTAAAGGTGCAATTTTGCATTTTATAGGGTCAACCTTGAGGGACAAACCCAGCACATCACTAGTGGCATAGTGGAAAGGAATGGCATCAGTGGGTGGGTGGGATCAAGCCTTAGAGGGCCTTTTTTACAATGTAAAACAATGTAAATGATGGCTGGTGCTCTTATTCATTGCTCTCATTTCATTGTAAGTCAAAAACTTGGACACAATAGATAAGACCTTTCACTGATTAATCTGCTGTTTCTCAGTTTTGGTTACAAAGTCATACAATCTCAAAGGATATGATTTGTGGAAGAAAAACAAGCTTTTTGTTATTTTTTCCACCCTTTTATACAGTTACCAACATATAAGATTTCTTTTTCTGGATTCCAGTCAAAAATAAATCTTCTGGTGTCGTGGTGCAATTGTTTTATATGGCAATGTAATTGGGAACCTTGAAAGTTTCTTCCTAATAAATGAGTCCTTGTTGAGTATAAAGCTCTGCTAATCCGTTAAAAAAAAAATATATAACTCCAATCCCACTTTTTGGTTTTCTGTGGTAGAGTAAGGATTGTTTCTTTGACCTATTGATTAGGGTTGAAATTCATAATTATATCAAATATTCCCCAGAAAATATCTAATAGAAGCAGTTTAAGCCCCTAAACAGTTTTGGGGAGTGATGCCCTTTTCAGATTTTTTGCACTGCTGTTGAGAGGATATGACAGAATGAAAAGAGAATATATTTCTTATAGTGTTTCATATTTGAGTAAGCAATCGTGACTGCTACTAACATCTGTACTTTTATATTACATAGGCCCACAATTGTTTACTATTCTTCTATTGTCTATTTATTGCTTCATTGTATTATTATTATCATTTCTTTATATGTTATTCGATTGCTTGACATTTTTTCTGAATCCTATTAGGTTTTCCTGCTGCAACAACCTGATTTTCCCACGGGAATTAAAGTTGAATCTGATTTTATTTTTAAGCCCCTTTAATATTCCTTTATGGACTTATAGTGTTTTTGTGGTACTCAGTTTAGTGACCTAATAGTACTCAATGTGTTTTTTTGTTTTTGTTTTTTTCATCTCATGTGGTATCATCACAATATTTAATTTTGCCGTGATACTGTGTGTATCCTTCTAAATCTTTTATGAGGTTTTCTTATTCCAAAGGGTTGAGTGTCGGCATCATGCGATACCGCACGCATACGCAGGATGGCAGTAATCAGTCTATGAAAGGCAAAGAGTCAGTCAGTCTGCAGTAAAAACAAAAGTCATGCTTGCTTCACCTAAAGGAGGATTTATGTCTCTGTTATCCGGAGTGTTTGAAAATCCCCTAAACAGTGTCGTCATTAGTAGCTTGTTCATGCTTCTCTTTTGACCAACACCGTCCACAGCAGCCTGAGGACAAACGCCCCCGTGTGTCAGGCGCGGTACTCAGTCTCTCTTCTCTCTTCTCGTCACAGCAGCCTTGGTGCCCGCCGGACCACCGACTTTCTTGTGGCCCACACAATACTCGGCCTACTTACTCGGACCTACCGCGCCTTAATTAACATAACAAACGAACATGGCGTCTGAAAACTTGGAAATGAACGGTGATGCTGACAGAAACGGTGAGACAGAGGTAAGACTGCATCGAGTCCGTTACATAGGGCAGCATAGACCCCCTGTCCCTTCTAGTATCTTGATAGCAAAACCACCGACATCCTGGTCAGGCTCAACTCAAGGCGAATTCCCATGGAATGATACCCCGGTCAAAGTGTTGCAAATTAGTTGGTTACGGAAGAAATCGATGGCTATCGGCTATTGATCCATCTCTCTACCAGGCACCCTTCTTCTCTTTGATGGTGCCGGGCAGAAGACAACGCAACCGAACAAGTGTGATCAGTAGCTTTAGCCTATTGAGTGCTGAATTCATTGGATGTAATAGCGGATACAGCTGAGCTTTGGGTTGTAAGCCCCTTATTGTCTACCCCAGAGCCATTTTCTACCCTACATTTCAAGGCTATTTGAATGTTTCACTAAGTTACAAAGTAACTTGGTTTGTGCTGTGCTAGTTTGCCTCCGTCCCTCTGCTGCTATATACATAGCGGGTTTCAGAGGGTCCGGTTGCACTTAATGACAGACAGGACGTAAGACCATGTGCAATGTGCAACTATGGCTTTGTGAAGGAATGCAGTGGTCAGATATGGGTCTAACAACTCGGCGAATGGCCTAAACCACGAATATGGATTGGCCGAATGGATATTATCAAGTGGGTCAAAACTTCATCTGTTGTGCTAAACCGCCTCCCGTTTTCAATGAGAAATCCCTTTGCCTGCAAAGCTAATAGTGGTGGATTAGTGCAAGGGTGTATTGGCACTGTGGGAAAAGAGGCTGCTACCCCCTGATAATAGGTCATCTATTGGTGTTTTAGGACATTGTCTATGATGTAGTGTATTTATGACGGCACACACAACAAGGCTAATAAGCATTATAATGGTGTCGCAAGCATTGTCATAAGTACTGCTGTAAAGATGCACACATACACACACACACACACACACACACTGTCTCACATTGCTTTAGTTTTCATTTGATGAAAGCTGTGAATAGGGAAGAGGTCATTTACAGCGCAGACAACCTAGTTTTTAATTATAGGATAAACAAATATCATTGAGGATAACTACCTAGGTCAACTTTTGTTTTGTCATATTTTACGTCACAACAGCTTCTCAAGTGAAATTGGAAGGGAGTATTAAACTTGTCTCGCCTGATGTTATTCATCCGGGAAATGCCCCTTGTTAAGTAAACAACCTCTCCACGAATCAGGAAAACTCCGTGTTCCGATCTAAACTCTGTTTACATCTCCACAGAGAACTCTACAAGTCCCTTTCTATATCAAATTCCCCAAAGGATACATTTTTTACATGCAGATCGTGCACAATTTTTGTCTTGTTAAGAGTTAATATACAAAGCATAGTTAATCAGGATTATATCCATACCAAATGTCTAATGAAAAAACGTATATGGTATTAACCCCTATCAAGGCAAGAATTATAGGACCTGCATGTGTCAGAAATGGTGGTATTGCCCTTTATATGCTGCATTATTACCACTACTACTACTACTTGTATTTGTGTATTCTAATCACCATCTGATCTCCGATATTATGAGGTTTGATTTCTGTGAACTGACTGCAAATGTAAAAAATATATTTAAAATATGTCTACGTAATTATATCCGTCTACGTTTTAATAGTATAATTATGTATAAAATAACAACCTGGTACCACTAGGCCCTATATTTAACAAATTTTCCAGACAACCCTGCTGGTTTTAGAAATATTTTGGTTTGTTTTGGTTGCCATGGGAGATCCCAAGAGAATGCAGTGAAGACCTGCTCATGATTGTTCTCCATGTTTATTGTTCCTACTCATCATTTATTTTAAAGCTGTGGCTTGCTTTGCAGGGTCAGTGCACTGCACTCGCTGCTGATCCTCAAGTGCCACCTAACTACAGGAGAACAATTTGAACAAACCTATATGAACCAACATGATCAACTGGTCACCTATAAATTGCAGCAGTTAGAGTGAAAGTATCATTTCACTGACTAAAGGTGCATACACACTCATTATAAGTAATTTGTTTTATCTACTAATAAGCTTCATATGAAGGTGTTGTGTGCCAACTCATAGTACAGTGTGTGGGTACATAATGCATACTGTTAAACAAAAACCTTAAGTCCATTCTTTGTCAGTTATAGAGACAATAACACTACTAATAACACCACATAATCAGGACCTTAAATTATAAAGCTTCATTCATGTGGCAGCACTGTAAGTGGATCAAGCACACACCTAAAGTAGGAGTTGGCAACATAATTAATAGAAAAATTAGCTAAGGCAACCAATGGCAACAAGAAAAAGAAAATCTTCACTTAAATCAAATAAAAGGAGAAATAGCTTCAAGAAATGAGAGTGGATATAGACAACATCCAGCCAGATGTGACCCAGACACTCATCTGTCGGCCTACCACAGGAGCATCGTTTTCCTCTGTGGCCTGGCAGGTTTTCAGAGGTGGAGAAAAAGGCATGCAGAGTTGAACCTCAGTGATGATGATGCCAACCTGGGCACAAGGGTGTCATTGTTGGACAGCTAGACTGCTCCACCCAGATGAAACTCTGAGTCCTCTACTAAAGCCGTGCAAAGGGAGAGAGGGGTCTTGGTAACATTTGGTTTAGGGCATGGGTTTATGGCCCCTGGCTTTCCTGTGTTGTAATGCTTTCCCTTTGTTTTTAAATGAACCCTTCAGCACATGCTTATGTCATGTTTGCAACTTTAGAAGAAGGACGGAAGGAAGAGTGTAACGTGAGCTCTTCTTGGGCAGATTATTCGGTTCAATTAAACAGTGAGAGTCATTAGTGGCACGTGAGATCCCTGCTTTCTTTGCCTTTCCACACCACTACATTTTAGGACTGACGTTGTCAGTGCAGTCTACTAAGAAGCAACAGATATAAATAGGAGAATAGTTCTTATTTTGTTTTATGAAAAAATAATATTATACTTCAGTATCTAACTCCAGTGAGCATTTCCATTGTTTATTTTTATAAGTACATGAAGCACCTTTTACTTTTGTATGTTATAGGTGGTAACACTTTATTTTCTGGGTCCAAAATTACCTAATCATTTCCTAGAAAGGAGTTGTACGTAACTGTTAAGTTCTAATTTAGTTTGCAGCAGAAGATGATTCAGCAGATGAACTGCAGCAGATTATGTACTAATTATAGGGAAGTGGAGGAAGAGGTCAGTTTGGTGGAGTTGATAAGAACCTGTTAATTTCTAAAAGATTTTTGTGGAACGAACTGCAAAATTATAAACTATTTATTGGGAAACTAGAGGCATTTTTTGTGTGTGATCTCATTATGTCATAATTTCATGGTTCTTTCGTGGAAACTCCGAAAGAAATGACCAGGCAGGTACTTATCAACTCCACCAACTGAACTAACCACAAACTAACCACAAACTGAGTTTTCCCTATAATTAGAACATAATGTCATGGTTCTTTCCAGGAAACGTCATAAGAAGTTAACAGTTACATATCAACTGCTTTCTAGGCAATTATTAAGAATTTGCAGACCCAAAAAATAAAGCATTACCTAATAGGCTGTAGTTTGTCAGTGTTCTTAATAACATGTTCGTCTGCATCTTCTCTCATATTTTCCACTCTGTTAAACAGGGTGTGGGTGGAGGCTCCTCTCACATCCTTGTATTTCGGATGTATGTCCCGGTCAGCAGGGAAGTTGTTTGGGAAATGTTTTTTGACCTCCGTTCTGTGACATTTGATACTAGCTGTTCCTCTTTGGGTTTAGCCACTAAACACTTTCACTTCCATAAATCCCTCACATGGGCAATATCGGTACAATCGGGTCAAAATGTCATGAATTACTTCACTGTAGAGCTACATGCCCCCTTGCAGGGATCGCTGCTCTCTAACACAATCCAGTGGGCCAAGGGAAATTCCAACAGTCAAACCCAGAAAGTGATTAAAACACGCTCTTTCAACACAGTAACACTCTGACTGCAGTTGTGAGTCAACATTTGAACACTTTTTATGCCTCTGCGCCGGCGACAGCCGTGGCCGGAGGCATTATGTTTTCGGGTTGTCCGTCCGTCCGTCCGTCCCATTCTCGTGAACGCGATATCTCAGGAACGCCTTGAGGGAATTTCTTAAAATTTGGCACAAACGTCCACTTGGACTCAAGGATGAACTGATTCGATTTTGGTGGTCAAAGGTCAAGGTCACTGTGACCTCACGTCCGTCCCATTCTCATGAACGCGATATCTCAGGAACGCCTGGAGGGAATTTCATTACATCTGGCACAAACGTCCACTTGGACTCCAGGATGAACTGATTAGAATTTGGTGGTCAAAGGTCAAGGTCACTGTGACCTCACAAAAGACGTTTTTGGCCATAACTCAAGAATTCATACGCTAATTATGACAAAATTTCACACAAATGTCTAATAGGATAAAATGATGAAGTGATGACATTTTATATCCAAAAGTTCAAAGGTCAACTTCACTGTGACATCATAATGTTTTGCTTACCACTGTAGCTGAGAAAACGATCTTGGGTCATTCTACAAAAATGGTGGAACTGCTGTCACTTACTTTTGCAGACACCAAAATCCTTTAAGTTGACCTAATAATCACATTAATTATATATGTTCAATAAATAAGGACTGTCCTTGCAATGATAAAACAAAGTTTACACTTCCTTATTTATGATTTTGTTGCTTCAACTTGAAAGCCCACATCCACAAGCATTTGTATTATGAATTTAAAACCAACCATAAACAAACTGTAGCAGATGTTGATGTTGTGTTTCATAAGTAGAGTTGATTGTATTAATGTGAATATACCTGATAATTTAGATTTTGATTATCTTGGACTGCTGACTTCAATGGATTCCCTGCTAACCCTAACCCTGCTTGACACCCTTCCACAATTCGTGGTGCCAGGTGGGAGATATCGGAGCCCGCAAAAAATTCCCACGTATCCCACTTATTATTACCACTAGGAAGCTGACGTGAACATTTTTTCCCAGCCGGCAGTTTGTATTTACATGAAATCCAATATGACGTGAACACAGCATCAGAGTACTTTCTACTTGTTACCTATCTTCCACTAGTTACAATAACATATCTAATACCGCAGATATTTCAGGCCATGGACAATCAGAAAATGGGATGTATGCAGGTCTCATTGCAGTGTGAGCGTTATTGTGGTGAAAAGGACATGTTTTGGGTTTGACTGTTTGAGTTTCCCTTGGCCCCTTTGGATTGTATTTGAGATATATTAACAGAATTTTGAAAAAAATCAACAGAATACAAAGTTTAGTTAGTAAATCAAAAGCACTGCCTAGATCTGGATATTCTGTGATGGTTTTACAGTGTGTGTCCATGTTAATAATTGACAAGTTTAGTTGTGTTCACAAATGAAATGCAGTATATACATCTGAAGATACTTGAAAATGATACAGAAAGTCATAAAATGACAGCAATAGTCTATGACAATGAAGTCATTAACATTTTTAAGAAAATTGATTACTAAGCACATGGTCAATCACATTTCTGGTCTTTGCTATGTGTCATCCTTTCTGTTGTATTGATGTCAGCGTTTGTGTTCAGTTTCCGCTGCGGGGCCGCTGGAACAGGCAACAGGGACCTCTGAACATGAACCATTATGCCAATAAGAAGAGCGCAGCAGAAAGCATGCTAGATGTGGCTCTGCTGATGGCCAACGCCTCCCAGCTGAAGGCTGTGCTGGAGCAAGGATCAGACTTCACCTTCTATGTGCCTCTCATCGTTCTCATAAGCATCTCCCTCATCCTACAAATCATGGTGGGCATTCTACTCATCTTCATTGGTAAGTGCGGTGCTGAGTTCATGTCCTAGTTTCTAGCTGGTGACCTTTTTTACTGACTTGTTAGCTTTCACATGTTTAAATAAAAAGACACACTAGAACAGTAATGGAAATACTCAACAATACAAAATGTATTGTTTTGGCCCACCGCTGCACAAAAACGTAATGAAACTTGTTTAACTGACAAGCCAGATACCATAAGCGCCCCGCAAGTCTCTGTGTAATAAGTTGTCCCAACTCCCAACAATATCTTACATACTTATCCCAGTATCCATTCACTTACGGACCACACTCCCAAAATGTCTCAGCATAAATTAATGAATAATGTATGGATTGATAAATTGGATGTAATGGGCCTCGGCAGTACAAAGTTAAAGAGTGGAGTCCTCGCTCCTCCCCCTCCCGACAGCATCCTTATCTTTTCCTGACAGAGAATGCTATTGTGTGAGAGAGTTTAGAGCACGAGAGCCACAGAATGTAGAAATGTTTGTTGATTGTCTCTGCTTCCAGGTGTTTCCAATTTAAAAGCACGCTCTATAAAGTCCAGAGGGAGAATGCATTATGTCATAGGAGGAGTGCCAGCACTAAGATAACGTGTGAAAAATGCAAAACTCGCCTCCATATACAACCGTTCCCCATATGTTCCCTCCCCAGACCGGTGAGGCATGTGATGTCCTAATGAATGACCAAGATAATCATTCACCTGAGGGCATTGCCTGTCAAATGCTGTTTATTTAGATCACATGACTCAGGAATGAGTAGAGTTACTAGAAATGAAAGAAATGCTGCTGTTGGACGCTCCGTTGTAGTGCCCCCTTCTGGCTCAGTTGTTGTGACCTGAGGATATTCCTGTGACTAAGCTAAACTCATCTTTTTTCCATTTCTCTTTTTCCAAAGTGAAGTGGAACTTAAACGATGAGAACTTCCACTACAAGCTGAACATTATGGAGAACGTCGCCACAGCGCTTGTCTTCATCATAGTCGTTGTGAACGTCTTCATCACAGCCTTTGGTGTCCAGCGGCCCATTGCAAGTGCTTGACCCCTCTCCCTCACGACTCTCCGTGCCTGCTGATCAACTTATTAAAGGTGGACACCATGATATTTCTGTATATGGACAGCATATTCATTCACTAGACTAAATATCTCAAAAAGCATGTAGGTTCAGTTGTTATTCTGTGATGACTCGGCCCCGCAGACTAGGAAACGTTTTACATTCTGACCTTTTTCAAAAAGGTCAGAATGTAAAACGTCTAGCAGAGTACTGATTTGGGGCTAGGAAATTTCAGAGATCCAACTTTCCCTGAGTATCAAGCTATGATATTCTCTGCTGTGTAAAAAAATGAACGGATCCACTTCTTCTGTGCCGAACCAATCCTTTGGCGTTTGTATTTTAGAGCGGTTCCCTACTTCTCTAACCAGATATGGACATCTTACAGGTGGTCAGGTTTTATTTCATGTGGCATTTATTACCTCTTATGAGAGCATTACCGTGCTCAGATTACTGATGCAATTAATTTATTGCCTTTACTTGTATAATCTACATATCAGGAGCAATATACTGTATATCAGTCACCATCATGGTGACCATGGTGATCATGTTGACTGAAAAAAACACTCAACTCCTATTCCTGCTGCAGTTTGAAATTACAAGTGTCTGTCAACCTTCCATTCCTGTATTTTGGTAGACATCATTATTACATCTTCTTTGCAACAAAAACTTGATGTTATCACCACAGCTTAATCCCAAAGCACCATCTGAATTCACTACTCATGTAGATGTAGTTTTCTCCACACAGGCCCTTGGCTAGTGACTTACACTGTTACTGTCATGATAGTTTTATGGATTGTATCAGGAACCATCTTTGCCCACTGCCACACATGAGGTTTGTTACATGGCAAAACTGCTTTATTCTGGGAGCAATGCAATTCTATTGGTCAGTAACAACTGTACTGTTTACACTTTTCAAACCTCAAACCATTGATAAAGTTGACCTTGTATGCTGTGTTTTCATTTTCTATGCAAGGCATAGTATGTAATGTTTAAATTGATTCTATATGTATATAGTGTTACATGCCTGTAATACACCGTGCGGACCTAAGCCTATTGTGTACTTTTTACCATTTAAGCATTGTTTCCACATTTTTAAAGGACCAAATTTTGCTCAACTGTTACTATTTGATCTTGTATCAATGACTACTGCTATTTTGACATGAAATTTGTAAATAAAATTACAAAAATTGTGACATTTTTTTTGTTTTTTTTATTGTCTTGCCCATGCATAAAGTTTTTTATTGTACATAGACAAAAGTCGTGTAGTCATACAAATGATGGCACTTGTGAATCTAAGGCATTGTGACAAGACAGAAAGTACACAGAACATGACATTCAAACTGTCTTGCTAGCACTTGAACTCATTGTATACTGTATGTATCAACCCACAGACATCAGATAACAACTATCACATTCCAATATTTCCTTCCAGAATGATAAAGCAAACTTAATAATTAAGTACAGTGGCAGGAAAAACAATGAAGCCATGCAAGTTACATAAATCTTTTCAAGAAAAAGGCTGAAGAAAAAGGCTTTTCACAAATCCTGAAGAATACCTTCAATACCATGGAGGAAATACAATATATTTCTGTAACAAAGCTCAAAATCTCCCTCTCCCTTTACTTACTAGGTTACTAGTCCCTTTATTATAGGCCAACATTACACTTAAAACTTGAAATTATTTTGATTTGTTTTGTCTGAGATCTATAAAATGAACTTTATAATCATGTTAAAAAATACATTTCCATAAAGGTATTCAGCCCCTTATTTCATTGGGGTTAATCTGCAACACTGGCAGACTTTATATTTGAAATGTAGGCAGTAGACTACTAATGTACTAATACCAGTTTAGTTGGCAAAAAGGCACAGTTAGAAAACATTGATATAAAAATATTGTTCAACACCCTGATCTACAGATTAGATCCATTAATGATTAATAAAGGATACAAAATGTAGTATTTGCCAGTAATGCAATTTAACCCAAATAGAGCTAAAACATGGAGGATGTCTACTTTTACACACGAAATATTTCCTCAATTTGAATTTTTTTTACTTTCACGTAAATTCCAAAGATTTTCCCTTTACTTTAGGAGAACTGAGTCCTTTGTGTAGATCCCAGACAAAAAAAAAAAGGATTTTAATGGATTTTTATTATTTTGTATCACGAAAATATGGCTGCTATGCATGCTAGCTCGACCAAACTTACTTGTTGCATATAATTTATGTCTCTTACTGAGCAATCAATGTAAGTTGAAGGCAGCCTGTGAACACCTGTTGGTTTTAACAGCAGTGGCTATTTTGACTTCTGCACAATTGTTTTGACTTAACTTCACTTTGCCATAATACTCTGACACAGTCCTCCCCATACAAGTGTGCCTCGATTTCTGGAAAAGCTGTTTTTTTTTTGTTTTTTTTTCCACCTTTTCATTTGTATGAGTGCTATGAAATAGCCACCCCATATGTAGTTTTCAAATGGGTTTTTTTTAAAAGCCAATATCGTAGGCCTACATAGTATGGATTTGAAAAGTGTCTTGGTGTCCTACTTGAAGTATAAAATTTATTTAGTCTAAACCTTAAACAAAATCATAGATCTCTGTGATTAGTGCATAGATTTTTTTTTTTTTTTTTAACATGGACTAAGCATCTGACCAGGGCTCCTCATCTGCCCACTCAGAAGGATTTATTGTTTTATTATTTAATTTACCAATTCATATCATGCTTTTGTTAATAGCAGCATAAGTGAGACTGAGGTCTGTGATCAGAGAGGAGTTGGCTAAATGCTGCAGGCCAACTAGAAAAAATTAACTACTTTTCATCTGCCTGGTAGCCTCCGGATAGCACTTCAAAACGACTCAAAAGCCGTGAAAATACGATCTGGAGACAGATATTCCTCTTGTTATAGTGTAAAAAAAAAAAAAAAATTTGGTTAGAGATGCCACGAAGTAGGTGGCAATGCCTTAACCGTATGTGTGTTGAAGGCCACAGGGGCCTATTCCATCCTTGTCAAGGGGAGTGCTAACCTTCTCTCCTTTCATACAACACAGTTCCTGAATGGACGGATCCCCATATATAAACACCGGACTACGCAAGTCGTTTTCACCTACGGTTCCACTTTTATATTCACGGGTTATGAATTTTACATTTGCAAAACACCTCTGCTATGAATTTAATTCAATATCGTGTTATGTCCGTTTAACGTTATCGTTTATTTGATGTTTTTATATTTCGTTTTCATCAAACTTTACCCACAATGCACTACACTAGTCGTGGACGTCACACGGGTCTATGGGTTGGACCAATCATGCGGCTCCAAACCCTACGGTGTCTACAACATTACCATGTGGCCACTGCTCAGTTTTCTTT
Organism: Centroberyx gerrardi; assembly: GCF_048128805.1. Classification (NCBI taxonomy): domain Eukaryota; kingdom Metazoa; phylum Chordata; class Actinopteri; order Beryciformes; family Berycidae; genus Centroberyx; species Centroberyx gerrardi. The sequence continues at coordinate 19,109,625 of NC_136001.1, forward strand.
CTGCCTGTTCACATCACAGAACTCTTACTTTTTGGCCAAATGTAAACAGCTTAAATTACGGGAGCGTGTTATGAAATCAACAAAAAGGGCAAACCGACCTTTGGTGGTAAAGGGGGACGCTTCTCTTATTGGCCAGGAGAGGGCGGTCACGTTCTACCAACGACTTTGTGTAACTATTTGTGACCCTCTTCTCTTTCATTGACAGCCCTTTCTGGGATTAAAGTAACAATGTGTTGTTTCTGACCTGACTAATTTAATTTTGGACGGCTGCTTGGGCCCGTTTCAGTGAACTTGGCATCAGTGATACTTGAGCAGACAAGAAAGCATAAAGCTTCAGCACCCAAAGAAATCTTACAGTGATCTCTATAAAAATACATGGAATCTGGTCTGGACCTAACCCTAAACAAGTTAAAAAGAAAAAAAAAGAAAAATAAGGTTGGCCTAATGGTCACTACCAAAAGTTGTAAGCCCAGTACATGCAGCACATCAGATGTTTGTTTGTTTTTTCTTCCTTTTGTGCATTAGAGGAAAATTAGTGTATGGCTGCAAAATGTACTGACTGATTGAAGGCCAGTGTTTTTGCAGATATAAAATGTCAATATGGCAGAGTACTTTTAATTTGTCTCATCATGTCACTAATGCAGTCAAGATTGTGGTGAAAACAAGCTGTTTAATCCATGTGTTTTTTTTAAATATTTGCCTTAGGTGTAATTGTCCCTTCAACCTATTTAGATCTAATAAACATGAGAAAATAAGAGAACAGTGCCAAATGACACTGCCTTGTCTTTTTCCTTTCAGATCGGCGAAACAAAATAATATATACAATTATGTACAAAATTAGTATTCAACTCCTGAAAAGATATAGTGTGCGGTAGTTTGGTACAAGTAGCATTCATGAGAATAGTCCTGCTGGAGTAGAGGAGGCGAGGGAGGCACCCACTATTTCATGAGGCTTTCTTCAGTGTACCATATGAGAACCTCTCGAGCTTTTCTGCCCAAACCCAGAGCAGCCACGCCGAGCGCCCGGCTGCCTCCCGACACTTTGGCTTCTACACAACAGACACAGCTTCTTAGTCACAGTGAATACACAGCATGAAGTGGAATAAAACTTTTATCACTATGCATGCACGTTAGTTGATATAACTGTATAGTATAATGCTGATTTTCATACTGACGTGTCAACTTAGGTAAAAAATAAAAAATAAATAAATGGAAAGATACTTACCACTGTAGTAATACAATAAAGCCATTCCCACTGCAATACTGAAACAGCTCAGAAAGAAGGCAGGACCTGGAAAAAGGCGAGTGCAGAACAATCAAACTGTCCTTAATTCTCTGTTCTGTATGTCAATGCTCAGTAATTACCAGACACTTATGACCTGTAAGAGCATAAATGTTTAATTACAAGACACTGGCTATTAGTTTTAAAAGAATATTGTTACCTGATGGACATCACACAATAATTCATTCTATTCCATTCTCAAAAATGGTACTATTTAAGATTGCTTGTTGCCTAATGACTTCAACAATATTCAGTCACAATTTTCCCTTTTATAGAAGCAAGCAATCATATTGTAGGATTATGTCTCAGTTTTTTCCAACAATAGATATCTAATTTCTATTCTAGTGTCTTACCTCTGTCATTCAGAACATATCTCTGTTTGTAGACACCTGGATATGCGAGTGGATCTGCGGAATCTGCAGGCAGGATAGGTTAACTTTTTATTTATTGTGTGTAACAAAAATGACTATATACTGGAGCGCACAACACATAACTATGTATAATTCACATTCTAGTAGGCATTGTATTCTCACTGACGTCACACATGATACAGAGAAATCTATGGGGACTAACCTCTGAGGCGGAGGCGCGTGGGCAAGCTGAAGTACACCTCTTCTACATGCAAGTGCAGCGCCCGGTAAAACTCCCTGCAGGCTTCCTCGCCTTTCCCCTGCAGGTGTGTCAGGAGCTCGCCCAGCCGAACACAGGTGGGCACGTCCAAGTCTCGGAACTGGATGATAATGATCATATATTTTATTGATCCCCAAAAAAGGGAAATTCTCCTTCCGCTTGCCCCGCCTCTGGGAAGGTCAGAGGTCAGCTACAGAGATCTGATCGGATCAGATGCTCACTGACATGGGGGCTTGAATCCACATACTCTGCTGCTTAGGTCAGAACAAACCATCACCAGTAGAAAGACAATGTTATTTTAGAAATTGCCATAGCCCTGTGTATCAAAGGGTTGTGTCGTCACGTATTCAATATTGTCATATTCTTACACCCAACAAACCTTTCGTTGGTGGAGAATAGTTTTTGAACATCACACTAGATTCATGTCCTGGAAGTAGTAGACCTATCAATCAAGCGCTTTTTGCAGAAACTACTGGTACTTACTGCAGATGCAGCCAAGACAGTGAAGTAATAAATAAATACATAAATAAATAAAACTTTTGTTTATAAAGGATCAGACTTACTCTGGTGGCCTCCTTGTCCGTGAGGATCTGCGGGTAGATCCTGTTGAGCTGCAGGATGAGTTTGTCCACCAGCTCCGTGTCCAGTCTTCGGTCATCTTTGAGGAACCGGCTGTCCTCGATCAGCTGGTCATGGAAACTGTCTGTCGAAGTTAACAGGGAGAAGTTCCAGAAAAATGGCTTATGATATGTGTATGATGAGCAAGGTTTTGATAACAGGCTACCATTACTGTTTGTGTTACTGGCAGGGAACGTCAGTATGTTGCCACTAATTATGCATGTTGAACGGAAATTTGACACTGTCCGCCTTTTCTGGTAACTGTGCTATGAATGGATTGTAATGAGGCGAGGGTCCGTGAATGAGTTGCGATTGGTTGCGCTCATTTCAACTTTCAACGTAAATAACAGACGAAAATGCAAGGGCTTCTTTAACACTATCGAAGAGGTGTGGCTAGGAAACTTTAGACACTGAAACCTCTGGACTTGGAATGGGACGTTTACATTGGATAAGTTAGACTTGTAGTACTGTTCAAGATTTCAATACAGTGGGAACACCTCTATACTTCTGTTAAAGGGAGAGAACACGCGAACGACATGGTAAAACAAACTGTATTTAGCTGTAAGAAAAGCACAAACCTCCCATTGTGGAGTCCCTTCTGTCCTTTGTTTGGCCACTCCCCCTGACGTCATCACTAGCGTTCCTTCTCAGCGGAAATGGAAGGCAAAGCTATTATTGTTGAGGACAGGGCATGGGGGAGCACACTGGGCCATACCCAAGAGGTTTTATTGTATACACAACCAACACTGAGGAGAAACAAAGTCTGGGAGCGGCTCATAAACAACAGTAACTCGAGAATATGCACTTCTGAATAACTTTACTGACGTTCAAACCAGGGTTGGGGTCAATTCATGAATAAACTCATCAATTCCAATTCAACTGAGGAATTGGAATTTGAAAAAACCTACAGGAAACAGAATTGGAATTGCAGGATGTTGAATTTAATTAGTGTTATTATCTATCCAGTGTTATATTATTTAAGTAGTGTCATTATCAATACTCTATCATAACATTTTAAAGGTTCCTTTCAGGTGGTATTTGATGCATAACATGTAATTGTAATACATAGGCCGACATTATGATTGAATGTATATGATTTGTTTAACTGTCTCTTATTTGATTCATAATGTTTGATTCATAATGTTTAGCGAGTCAACACAACCTCTCTCAGAAGTGGAATTTCATGGAATTCAATTCTGTTTCCTTAGAGCTGTGTCACATTCCAATTCCAATTGGAATTTACCATGCATTCTCTGGTTTAAACATTTTATTTATGCAACTATACAATCCGATACTAGGGATTCATTCACTCTTCTGATTACTGGCATAACGCCCATACCAAAAGTCATGGTGGAATGGAAATTTAAGTCTTTATAAAAATTAAAAATAAAAAAAAAACAAAGGCAAACTCAGAATTGTCAAAGTTAAATTTATTTCTTCACAAGGCATGACTTTAAGCAGAGACAGTATAGTGAGGCATGAACCTACTAGTGTTTTACCACAGGTATTGGCTTGTTGAACGTGTGACCAGCCATCTCCACCCAAACTCACTTGAAACATCAAGGATGATGAAATGCTGTTGTCTGGATTTTTACCAGTTTGGCACTGTGTCAAATAAATACAATTAAAGTTACAGTAAAAACATATAAAACTCAATTAGGATCAAGAATGTGAGCAACAATGTGTAAAATATTTTTACATAGCATTAACACGTTTTGTTTTTTGCCCTGTAAATTGCACTTGTATGAACAAAAACACATAGAAAATGGCACTGCAGGCCCTCTGTTTGCAGAAAATGCATTTTAGGACGCAAAAGTTTTACATAAAGTATTAAAACAATTACATTAAAAACTCTCCTTCATGAATAAATCTTATGAATACTATTAACATCTGACCTTAACTTAGAAATCTTGTATTTAAATAAGTTTTGCATTAATACTCTTCCTTAGTCATAGCAAACATGCCAGAACCTTTCTAACAACTCAGCAAACAATGTCCATATCGAGGAGCCTAATTGTACAAAATCTTTTTGTACAAATTTGTAGCTGCATACTTGCAGGATCATATAATGAAAACGATCACCATTCCTGTTATTGTTTTCATCAGCTAAGAAAAAAATATTCCACATAGGAGACATGGCTATCAAAAATCTTGCTTCTTTCTATGGACAGCTAGAAAGGCACTCCTAAATCTAAGGCCAAAAGGTAAATTAAAAAGGCAGAAAAGGCAACTCATATCAGTCAACAGTGGGTTGGAAATTCTGATTTCAAAAAGTAACTGCCACAGCTTTCTCACAGGGATCCTGTAATCTTCTCTGGTTCTGTTGCTTACTGACCGCATAAATGGATCATAATAAATTTCCTTTAACCCTGCTACTGATCTTTATGAAATAAATATGAATAAATATAGGTTGTATTACATGGAAATATTGTTATGGTTCTGGCAGCTAAACATGCACATTACATAAAAACATTGCATAATAGTTGAAATTAACATGACAAAGAAGAAACAAAGAGGCATCACCTAAAAGCAAAGGAGTAAAACACAAAGTGCTCAGTCAGGGTAACACAGGCAATGACAGAGTAATCATACAAAACGCTCATCTGATTCTTCTTCTGATTCAATAATCATAGTGGTGCATGTGGTCAGAAGACTGAATGGATTACAGTGGGTAGCCGACGCCATGAGTCATACTTTCTGCAGTCACACTGTGAACCTTAGGGAATTTCAGAAGTTATTGAGTCTTTGCTCTCTGAAACAAGGCCTTCAGCAAATAACTGTGGGTATATCTCTGTATTATCAATTACAGGTTTTAAAATCATGATGGGATAGTGAAGAAACCAGCAGCACAGGGGACTGGCAACTGTCAGACACTCTGAGGGACCCCCATAAGGACACTTGTCTTGCGCAATTTACTGCAAATGGAGAGATAAAACAGAAAGATCACATTAAATTCTCAGAGAATTGATCAAATTTCATTTAACAACATATTAGTGAAATGAAGATGGGGAGAAGCACCACGGGGTTAGGAGAGTTAAGGCACGGTGAAGATGGCTGCAGGAAGCAGAGGACTCGGGTATGTTATGGTAGCATGCAGGTTTCAGTTGTTACGAGTGATCAGGGATATAATGGAGGGTTACAATATGGAGTATAACAAGAAGAAACAAGAGTCTTTTCAAGAAAAAAAAAAGAAAAAAAATTACATGGAAATTACAAGAAATTAATGGAGACAGTAGTTTTGACTTTTGTCTTCATCTTGATCCCCAAATGACATTCAGAATTTTACCACTACTTCCCCCCCCCTATAACTCTGGTGATAATTAAACAAAGCACAAGCTGTTTCTGACAGGTGAGAGAAAATGAAAGGGGATATAATGGACTCAGACACATGGATGTATAAATTCATGTTAGAGAAAGCTGATAGTTTTGTGGGCAGATGCCAGAGAAAGTCATGCAGTCGTTTCCCCTGGTTCTCAGGCCAAAGAACCATCTGAATATCACATGGAAAAAACAGGACTTACCCCCCATGTTTGGGAGATTTGTGCCTTACTTATGCTAACTAAATATGGATATTTATTTTACCATGAAAAAACAATTATCCCTTAAACTGCATTTCACCTAGCATCCAGCTATAGAATAGTCAAATCAAAAAATATGTACAGCTTTATCCCTGCTGCCTATCAGATTACTTTATTAACCTTTTCTTGAGAGTCATATTTGTCTGCTTATGGAGAGATTAGACTCTGTACAGAACTGACTTATAGCAGTGCAAAAGGCAGGACAGGTTCAGCCAAAACCAGTCTAGGATCATGAACAACACATAGTGTTTACAGTATACAAGCAATACTAGCATGCCAGTTACCATGTTAAAGGAAATATGGCTACAGCAAAAACCCAGAGAGCTTGGTGTTAGAAAAGATAAACGTATGCAAAGCCTGAGTTGAAGGCATGCAAATGTTGCAAAAATGATGCAGAAGTCTTCACAGATCACAGGAAGTGTTGTACTTCTCACTGCAGTAGAACTCCGGGCCTCCCCTGATGCTTTGGGGCTCAGGGATGGCTCTGCAGGTTTGTCTCCGACTTACATGATGGTTGGCAGAGGCTCCTTTTCCCTTCATTTTGCCCTTGCCTCCTGCCCCTGCACTAGTGGTGCGGCGCGCCTGCTCATGGTCAAACTCCAGATCCTCCAGCCGCTGGGTCAAGGCCAGCTTCTGCTGGATGGCCATACGCAGCAGAGAGTTCAGGGTCTTCTTCTCATCTTCAGCAGCAGCCAGCTGCCTCTGCATGTCATCCAGCTGGGTCACATACTCATCGCACCTGAGAGAAAGAGAGGAGGGGGACACAGAGAGCAAGAGAGAGGGAAAGGTAGAGTCAAACTGATTAAACAAAAGTTACATACTATTTCCAGCAGGTGGTGCAAAATGCCTTGTATTGCTGCTGTCACATGTTTTCTCAATTCCCCAGCCTGCATTTTCCAGATGTGAGAATGAGGACCCTGCCAGCAGTCTCTGACTCGCTCTAGTATTACATCAGACAGCTCCCACAATGCTCTGTATCTCTCACATGCACAGGAATTTTTTTGTGCAGACCTATGCTTTAGCAATTAAGACATAATCTGAGTTTCTCTATCATTACCAGGAAAGGATGCTGAAGAGGGGATAATGGAATTAGCACACTAAAATAAAAATACATTATAATGGTTCAGTATTCAATTTTTTTTTATGTTTGTCAAGAATGCAATATACCTTGTAGCAAACATGGCTCGAAGTGAGGAGAACGTGGCAGCGTCCTCTTTCAGGGCTTTGAGCTCATTGCGGAGCTTCATCATCGTCTCAGTCACCATGGCCTTCTCATTGTTATATTTACTCTTCAGGTTGGCCAGAGCCACCTCAGCTGTCTGGAGGGAACACAGGGTTACATGATTATCAGTGCCTTACACTTACATAAACTCTGAACTCAAAGTGGTTATGTTTCGGTGCTGTCAATTATCCCTTTCCTTTTTATTTGTCTATTTGAGAACTAAAACAAGCTTTCTTCCTCTCTGAGAAAATGCATCCACTGCACGCACACCCACACACACTCTCCTTGCACTCGTTTGACCTGTTTGTTGGCCTTTAGGACAGTTCTGAGAGTGGCGATCTGCTCCCTCTTGGTGCTGAGCAGGGACTTCAGTTTGAGGATCTCTTCCATGCAAGCCTCCTTGTCCTTGTCTGCCACTGTGCCTAGCTCCAGACTGGCTAGCCGCTGGCGTGACAGCTCTGTGGTGCGGTCCACTGCCTGCTGCAGGTGGCGGATCTGGTCCCGGATGATGGCCACCAGGTTATAGATGTTCATGGGCTCTGGACGGTGCTCTCGGGCTCGAGCGGCGGTGGCATCGCTAGCCTCTGTCTTTCCGGGTTCGGTCTCAGTGATCAGCCCATTAGTGAGAAGCACAGGAGATGAGTGATGCTCCTTCCCTTCTTGCCACCCTCTTACACTCGCCCTGCCCTGCTTGTAATAGTCGAGCATGACGCGGTTAGGGGTCTCATTGTTGCACATACACACATGGTTGTAGAGATTGGCCAGCTCTTCACTGAAAGCCACTAGTTCATCCTGGGCCACATTAAGGCTGCCTAGTGATTCTCCTGCAGCCTCACTGACCAGACGGAGCTCCTTCTCCAGCCGGGCCATCTCCTCTTTGTCTGCTCGGCTGCTCTTCTCGAGGGACGCCAACCTTGCACTCAACTCCTGGACGTCACTCTCCAGCCGCGCTCGCTCCTCTTCATACTGGGTCCGACACTCCTGGTACTCTGCCCTCAGCGTCTTCAGCTCCTGCCTCAGCTCACCAGCTTCAGACACGGCCACAGTATATTTACACTGCAGGATCTCAGGTCCGTTGATGTCCAGCTCGTAGTAGTCTCCGTCTCCGTCGTCGCGGCTGTCCCTCTCTTTCTCACTGTCGAGGGCAGACTGGCGCTCCTTGCTGGCCTGAAGTTTCCTCATAGCACTGAGGTTCTCAGTCAGCCTGCTGACAGCCTCCTTCTGCTCTGACAGAGTCCCATGGGCCTGGTCCAGCTGCTTCTGGGACTCCTGCAGAGAGTTGATCAGGGCAACCTTCTCTCGCTCCACCTAACACAGAAACAGAGACATTTTCAGTCAGTTAAACAACTTTACACCACTTGACCATGACCAAGATCAGCAACAGCATTTGCTTGGCTAAAGTTTCCCTGGTCGCTCAGCTCTACAGGAAAATAATGGATTTCAGCTGACTTGTTGATCATGTTGCTCGCAGTGTGAACACGGGCCAGTAAATAAATACTACTTCCCACAGCTTAATGTATTCTCTTTAGATTCATTGACCAATGAGTAGAGAATACATAAGCATTGTTTGATCATTCTTATTAGCTTTGGCCATTATGGCTTAATAAATAGAAAGTTGGACTACTGGCAGCTCAGAGACAAAAGTGATCGTTGATAAGGCTATAAGATAAGTGTATATTTGAGTGCAGTTTGAGTTCACTGCACTGAAGCCTACTTGACAGTCTCTTTTGCATGGGGTTGTTTGTTGCTCTATCCCTTTGCACAAGATATATTATGTACTATACTTTTAGGGAGGATAAATGCAGATGTTGATGCTTTACAGATATACTATCTGAAATGTAACTGTTTTATTTCTTCTCCATAAATATTGGTTCCGCACTGATTTTTTAGAAAAACATTGAACAGCTTCTGTGCATGCCACTTCAGCCCTCCCTCATCTTTGTCACTCAAATAGTTTGACAGATGGCAGGTGCATTTTGAGAAAGTAACAGGGAGAAAGAATGACCATACTGTCAATTCCACTGTTTTTTATGTCTGTATGAAGGATACAAAGTCAAATTTCGAACATTCAATATTGATAATTAAATTAGTATAGCAATGTCAGTTAGAAACCTTCAAGTCAGTCATTTGAAAACATGTGATTCTCTTTCAAGGAAAGTCAATAATCTGCTCATGCGCCTTTGGGGTGGGTAAAAACAACTACAGGGCAGATAAATCTTACTGTTTATTCTTGTAGCACATAACTAAGTCACCCATCTAATTTGATGCATGTATATATCATACTGTAAATTCTGGTTGAAAAGGGATCCCATTTTGAGTGAATGAGTTGAAAGGATAGGATCAGGCAGCCATAGTGTAAATACGTTTATCAGTCCTGACTGTGCTACTTTAGTGAGGCTGTTCATTAAGTAGTGTTTACCTTAGTAATGCATTATGGCAATTCAACAAGTGATGGTGTTGAATGGTCAGAGGGCATCTTGTGAAGCTCATACCTGTACAAGCTGCTGTTTAAGTTTCTGGATCTCAGAGATGTTGAGCTCACTTAGCAGGTCATCCACCAGGCTAGGAGCAGGCTTGAGGACCTCCCCTCTCCTGTTCACCGAAGCTCTGTTGTCTTCATCACCCTCCGCTGTCTTCACCAAGCCGTTCTCGAAGCCGCGGATTAGATCATCGTTGTCAGGCTCGGTGATCGTGGAGGGATCCTCCTGGAGTTTTAAGTTGTCGATGGAGATGTTAAGGGAGCTGTGGTAAAAAGAATCTCCGATGGTCATATAGTGGGACAGCTCCTTGCGCAGCAAGGCCTTCTGCTCACGCTCCGTTTTAATAGTCTCTAAAGCCTCGGTCAGCTGTCGCTCGGCGATCTCCCTCAGACGCATGGCTTCCTCCAGCTGGCTGTGTAGGCACTGGGAGTCCTCCTCCAGACGACGGATCTCATGCTTTAGACCCTCAAATTCCACCTGCACAGAAGGACAAGAATTATTTTTCTAAGTTGAGTGGCGCCCATTGTAGTTCCTCTATTAAGCCCAAGTGCCACAAAGCTCGCCAAAGTGTTCTCCAGTGGCCTGAAAATAAAATCTCTGAGGCCATACAATTTCAGACACACCCTGAATAATATTTTTTTTTATTTTAGTAAAGGTTGAAAGTGAAACAAAGAAAATAAAATGAAAAGAGTCCAAATCAATTTATAAAAAAGCCAATTTGCTGATTGCCCGTGCTTTAAATCACAGTGAGCTCCAGAAGTGTTTTGACAGCTACATATTTTTAATGTTTGGCCTTGTTGCTTTATTACATTGGATGTGAAATGACACAATAACAATGAAGGTTACATAAGTTAGAATGTAAGCAATAATATGAGAGTATTATCATACATATTAGGTATGAACAGTTAAAGGAATTACACCATTATCTGAACATGATTTGCCCCCATTTCACGGTGCATAGAAAGTGTTTGGATAGGTTTTAGTAGTAAGGAGAAACTGCTTAAGTGACTCATGCCCTTCGGAAAGCTCTGGAGTTGGGGCAAAGAAAAGATGCCTCAGCACACAATTAGGTGTGAGCAGCTCACAACTGGGCCGCTGTCACAACTGCAACTACCTAAATCAAGCCCTTCCTCTCATATTATGAAACAACAGTAGTGTCCACTATTGTGTCTTGTTAGTCGGCTTCATCTTACCTGGCTTTGTCTCAGCACAGAGACTTGTTTCTGAAGGGAGATGTTCTCCTCCTCCAGCTCACTGTAGTCCTGCAGCAGACGAGTCTCCCGCACTTTGTACTCTCTGATGTCATCACGCAGCTGACTGCGCTGCAGCTCCGCCAGCTCTGAACTCTACACACATCGGGGCAGGAGGAGAGGGAAAGGAGAGAAAAAAATATATTATGGCAGGCTGTGTGAGACTAAATTCCAAACAAACTCATACATCTTTTACTGATTTCAAGGACAACATCACAAGGCAGGGCAAACTAGATCCTTGCGATTCCACTGTCACGGTGAGTAAAATGAAAAACAGCATGTCGGCATGTTCCACATACCGCAGAGGCAAGACCTTGGCAGGCAACTGTAATGAGGGAAGAAGAACATGGTCCACTTACCAATCCAGGCTCCTTTGTGTCACTCACAGTGGACCATTACATCATCTTTCCTGCCAGGCAAACCTGCTAACTGACCACCCCCCACTACAGACATACACACCAACTCTCTCCCAACTCTCTGACAACTAGTGGTAAACCATTGGTCTCCATCTTATCTTCCATTAGCTTTACTAATTATATCTTTCTTCCCATTTTGATTGTAACTGACACAGTAGATTACTCTAAAGATAGTTCTTACACAGAGGTGTACAATGAACCATTCAAATACACACAATGACTTCAAGTCATTTGGCCTCATTTATAACAGCAGCATAAAAATCATCACAAATTCAAGCACTGATAGGAAACTTGCGTTTAATTTATGAAACCTTCTTAAAGCTTCAACATGCTTGCTTCAACAGCATGATAACATGAAAGGCACATTCTTGGGAGTATCAAAACACACCAACATTTGTCAGCATTTCAATTGGGCATAATTTATAGGAAAAAAAATGTCCAGTAGATTTAAATTGTGGGTTTGTGTGTCTATAACATGCAGGGAACTGCCTCCAATGACTGTACATACATTAGAACTAGAGACAAGAATAATCTCCCCAGTAAGATCCAGCTCTGATTGATAAATAGGGATGGGAATCGAGAACCGATTCCAGTTGAGAACCGGTTCCAAATTGTCTGATCCATCGGAATCGTATGCCTCCGAGGTTATCAATTCCTTTTATCGATGCCGGCATGTTTTTCTGACAGTTGCGCATGCGCATTGCAAAAACTCATGCGTCATGACGTCAAACTCTGCATCTACGCTGCTGGAAACTTGCAACAAGAAGGAGTCATGGCGGAGAGGAAGAAACGGTCCAAAGCGTGGCTTCATTTCACGAAGAAAGATGACAACAGTGCTACTTGTAACGTCTGTAAAATTATAATTTCTGTGTTCACACATAGCGTTTTTTGATGTGGAAAAAGCGCTGCCTGGAGCGCTTTTTGTGAGGAGAAATAAAAAGCGGATCACGGCAACGTCACCTGACGTTAGCTGAGCAGCTGCTAGCTCACTAACCAGCTGGTTCACTTCTAGCAGACAGAACAGTGTTGTGCAACAAGCAAAGGATAACCAGATATTTCCAATACATGTCCAGTATAATCCATACTGCCTTTAAGATCGCTGTTGCGGTAACGGAAATTCACTTATTACAACGTCCAATTTCTCCACCGGCACTTTCACTTTCTCCATATTTGTTGTTGCTATGGGAAACGACCAGCGTCTCTGTCATCGTGATTGGTCGGCTGGGAAAAAGCGTCACCCGGCGCTATTCTGAAAAGTTCAACATTTCTCAACTTTTGAAAGCGCTCCGCTCTGACGAAAAAAACGCCGCTGCAGCGCTTTTCGGGAGCGGCTGCCTTTTGTGCGCCTTGCGGCCGCTTCCCATTGCTTTTAATGAGAAAAGGGCGCTGGTGGTTGGGGAAAAAACGCTATGTGTGAACGCAGCCTTAAGGGTGGAAACACCAGCAATATGTTGAAACATCTTAGGGTAACCATCTAAAGATCTTATTTGTTTTCCAAGTTATATAATTTTAAGAAAAGGAGCATTGTAATTTATTTTAACATGTTCAAATGTTATTAGGCAGACATTCTACACTGTGTTCAGACTCGAGATAATAAAACAGCTGCGTTGACGCTGAAAACCTGTGTAGGCCTACTTTTTTTTTCACACAGAAAATTGATCGGGAATCGATAAGGGAATCGATAAGGAACCGGACCGATAAGCAGAATCGATAATGGCATTGGTATCAATAAAATCTTATCAATTCCCATCCCTATTGATAAATACCACCTTTTGCTGGAGAATGTAGATTCATTTCAAGATTAGACTTTATGCTCTCTTCATAAATCAGGGCCAGAGTGCTTAAAACAAGACTGGCAGAACTGTCATCAAACTGTACTCAAATGGGCAAGAAACTGATATTGTAACCCTGCGTTCAATATCCGTAAATACTTATAGCCTTGTTTTACAAATTCCAAGGATTACCTCTCTCATCTCCAGGGCAATGGAGGCCAGGCGGTCGTTCTCCGCTTGTGTGCTGGTGAGGGAGGCTTTGGCCTGTCGGAGCTCATTCTGCAGCTCGAGGACCTTCTGCTGGTAGAGGGCCTCCTTACTGGCAGACTCCAGGATCAGTGACTCTTCCCTGCTTTCCCCATCTGCCGCCACCTTCCTGTGGGTCGAGTACGCTTGTCCAAAGGCCTGGGGACAGGAAGAAAGAACAAACATCAGAACAAACATCTTATCATCTTAGATCCACAAGTTATTATAATCATAGTGAACTTGATCTTAAATACAGACACAGAACCACAACTACAGCCAGAACAATCATTGGCCACAGAGCAGGGAGCACTACAGTATCACAATGTTGTGTCTTGACCCCAGAGCCCCCCTTATTTCCGTAATATTTATTTAAAAATACCAGGGGCTTGTCATTCATTGGTTTACATAGATGCTACATACAGTATGTGACTGGTTGTCAGCCATGTTCTTCATGCTGTTCAAGAAGAGCATTTACTCCCATGTAAGTGCTGTGCCGTCCTGCTAGTACATTTTGGCGGTGTCATTTCATGATGTTCATACCACACTCTGGCAGAGTATGGAAAGCGATTACAGCCAGCAGAAAATTGAATTGAATTGAATTGAATTGTATGAATTTGACAAACTGTGAGTTGACTGGAGGTGGCTTCCTTCCAGTTCCAACACTCAGGAAACAAAACAAAATCCATTTTTGAATTTATTCAATAAATTCATTTTTTGAGTTCTAACGGTTCAATATGAGCATGACAAATTCAAATGCAATTCAAATACAATCTTGTTCCATATCAGAGAGAGGTAGGTACAACAGAGTCCCCTATTTATTACTAGCCCAGTGATGTTGACCACCAATGGAATCTTGAATACAAAGCAAAGTGTCTAAGCTTAACAGTACCACCAGACAGTCAGGTCAACACATTGACAGATTAAATAGGGTGAATAGATTGATGTCAGCTTCCCACAGCCAGATGACTCCCAGGCCTACAGAACACCCACCCAGCCTGCACTGGGACATTCAGCCAAACTGGTGATGTAATACACTTAGTCTCCTGTCCAAGACAGTCTTGAAAACCAACCATAGAGCCGGGGCGCTCCTTCCTAACAGCACCCAGCTTGACTTCTCTCTTTCTCAGCATTTTGTATTCAAACCAATTAATATGTATAGCAAGCAGTGGTCAGATGTGATGTTGTAACCTAATTTGATGTTTCCTTTTTCTCCAGCAGCCCTACTGACATACTCCACTGAAGAGGGAAAAGACCTACTAGTCAGAATCATGAGATATCCAGCGTATTAGTCAGAGAGGAACAACTGAGTACAACAATGAGTCAATTACAGAATGGATTGCGATTTGTTCCATGAATAACACACAGTTGACCAAACTCATCATTAACATACAACTGAGAATAAATCATTGAACCAGCCGCAAAGAAACCGGTGGAGGCAAAATTAGTTATTTATTTTGAATGGACAAGTAATTCATGAACTGAAAGCTGAACTGTGAGTTTGACGGCCAGACACACAACTAAGCATGGCCTTATTTATAAATTAGTAAGACAGAGATGTCTACCTGGACAGCTTCTGTGTGAGATCAGTGTTTTGAACAGCTTGAACATACACAGCAGACAAAGAGACACACATCCAGCTGCTGCTTCTTGACAGATCCTGATCACCTGGGCTGGGTCTGTCTGTCTGTCTGTCTGTCTGTCAGCCACCTGTATGCACAACCGCATACTATCAGTCTCTATCTTCTGTACTCATCCAAGAATGTTGCTCACTGGGCTGCGGGGCGGGATAGTCAAGACAGATCCAAAACATCCATCTTCCAAGAAACCAATTTAAGAAGAGAGAGGGGCAGAGGTCTAGTTGATATAAGCAATCTACATCATGTTGAGAATGCTCAACGGCACTTGATGATGTTGACTGCTACATGGTTCGCATAATTATGAGCCACATAGGCAGGGAAATTTGGCCGACAGTAGACGTCTGCCAAACCTCAACGTTACATACCAGGAGCAGGCCTGGACAAGTGACCAAAAGGAATGACATATTTTTGTTTTTCAAGATATTGAAAGTGCAGATTAGCTCACAACCCAGAAATCATTATGCCATACTTGACAAATTCAAACTGTTTACCATTGTGGTTCGAGAGACTATGCGACATTTGTGCCGCAATTTGGATGCAGATAGCCAGCTGCTATACGACATGAGCCGAAGCCATGTGAACATTTTTTAGTAATTTGTTTTGACATTTTCAGTCGCGAGTCAATTCACGAGTAGGCTATTTCAAGATTTCAGGACCGTGCGGCTTTCAGATCTTTTGTTCTTGGAAACATAATGAATGTCATCCATTTATGGCTTCAAAAGTAACAAAAGGCGTGACTCCAGAAGGAAAAATTGATGTTTTATAAAAACCGATAGTTCTGAGAGTTCTCCTCCTCCGTTCTGATTGGCTGAGACACGTTCGAAGCCATTAACACCGGATAAACATAGACCTGTGACCGTATTACAAAGTATTTAAATATTAACGCGCTAACTGAATATAGGCCTACTGCTAATTATAACGCCACTTGCCGGTAGCCTACTTTGTTTAGCTTGCAAGAACTATATTGCTTGGCGGAAGAATTACTTTATTCACATATTTCTTTTTAACTACTATCGATTAAAAGTAAAGTCTCTTGTGGCTCGTAGGTTAGACCTGTAACATTGACGTTACCTCCTTCAGCTGGTCGAGCTCATGTCGGACCGTCTCGTACTCAGTCTCCAACTCATCGAATCGTTGTTTGAGCTGTTGTTTCTCCTCCAGCACCGCCAGCCCATATTCAGCCGCTTGGATCTTTTCATGTGTCGTTTCACGCAACTCCCGAGAAAGACGCTCGATCTCCGCTCGAAGCCACTGCGGCCCGGCCTCTGTCACCAGCGTCGCTTCGGGATATTCCTGGTCCTCCATAGATGTCTTGGCTCGCCGCGACCCACCGACTCACAACGATAACGGGACCCAGCCCCAGAAGGAGAAGTGCAGACAATCCTCCACGGCAAGAAATCAGTGCCTTCTTTGTTGGAACTGCATGGTTGTGACTTTTGCGTCAAGATCCCTTCGCCTATTTGCACAGCAGAGATCGTCAGTGTTCCACCCAGACGACGATTTTGGCATTCTCGGTTTGCTCCACAGTGGCGGTGATTAAGTTTCTTTAGGCTGAGAGAGGAAACTAAGTTGAGATCATCGGTTGGAAGCTACGCCTGCATGCGGTTCAAATCAGAGCGAGTGGGAGGAAATGTAGTTTTATGTGTCTTGCCTTCATATTGAAGACTAACATACGTCGTCTGGCATATTGACTACAAGTACCATAGTGCTTTGCTTGGTCTGGGGGTCTCCAGTGAAGCCTTGAACGCTATCGATACGGCACTGCCATCTAGAGATGTAATAGTGGAGCTACAATTGTAACCGCAAGTCAAAGATTTATTATTTATTATTTATTTAGCCTGTAATCTCTACATGTGATTTGTTTACACGACGGCCAGTTGGGCTAATCCGGTAAAATGTGAATGCATGTGTTCTGCATAACAGATTGTGGAGTCCATGATTCAACTATCTCACACATATTTATAGACAGTAAAGCCCTTTTCCCTCATCTTTCCATATTGCCCTACTTTTTCATTTACACGGCCAGATACTAACCTTGCAGGATGTACGAATACGAATTATTCTGTATTAAAAGTCACATTTTCTTCATATTTCAAAAACATATTTCACTTTGGCAGAACATTAGTAGCCTACTTTTCTGTGTGTACATATCCAGAGAGGTTCAGAGGAAGCCAACCTTCAGTGCTTTTTTTTCTACAGCTTTTAATATCAATAATTGCAAGCAGGTAAAATTAGGTTTGAAAAGTATGATCTGGCATGCAGAATTAAATATTTCCTGGATCTACTCATCAAAATTAAAGTAAGTAAGTTGTGCTGGCTGAGTGTCCTCAGAACAGCCAGATTTGGTGGTTGACTATTCACAAACTCCTGCATAAAAACCTGTGCTACCAAAGTGAAATATCAGTTTAACTTGAGAGAGAGAGAGAGAGAGAGAGAGAGAGAGGATTGATGTGCAAGGCATGCCTGTGTGAAGGCAGTAGGGGGTATAAGTGAGTGAGAAAGAAAATTGGCCTTGTGTGCTGAAGTGTAAATGGTGACAGTTTGCAGTCAGAGGGACTCAGAGCTGTAGAGCTGCAGGGAGAAAATGCAATTAGACACATCGGTTCTCATTTCCCTTTCTTCTTAATGATGTTTTCCCAGTTAAGTCATTCTCCGGACAAGAACACCTCTCAGCTCTGACATGGCCTCTGAGTGAGCCTCAAGACAGTCATGCAGTCGTAGAGCCAAGCTTAGATGTTAAGTGTTTAATATGTATGAACACCAGCCTGCACGAATCTGAAAGTGAAATTATTTTTCTTTGGGACTTCCCATCTGTCTGTCACATAGCTGTGGCAGAGTGGTGAGACTGGCTCAGGAAGTCCCTGCTCTGCCTTCTCGATGGTTCAGTCACCTGTTCCCGCACCTGCCTGGAGCGAGAGCCTGCTGCTGAACTTAAATGGTGTGTAGCACTGGGTTACTGGGTCCCAGGTCTTCTTCCTGTGGTAATCAAATGGGGTGACTGTCAGATCCTTTACTGCTCTCTGTATGTTTCTCTCTCTCTCTTACTCTGTATGCTTCTCTCTCTCTGTATCTGTCTCTCTCTCTACATATGTAATACTTTTATGTAATACTTTTGTATTTATCCATCAAGCATGTTTATCTGTTTCTGTTACCAACAGACCATGACCAGTGTTTCTTTTTCAGGAACATGGACAACGCCTTTATGACTTTTACCACCACTGTATGTTGTACTTTATAGTCCAAATTAAAAGTGAAAGTAAATGTCCTAAAACTTCCTGAAAGAAATTAATCTTTATTTAGAGCATATTTCTTGGTATTAATCTATTGTTTTGAATTTTTTCAGGCAAATTTTACCATTTTTTCGCAGTCTCCTTTGGCCTGGGATGTGGAATGGCACTCTATAGGCCCTATCGTTGTAAGTAGACATAGTATTCATTCATGGTCCAGGAATAAATGATACTTACTATTTTTGTTTGGTATATTTGTTATAAGGTGGACTCAGGAATAATGTTTGTGTTGCCTTTCCAGCCCTTATAATTCCGTCAGCTCTCGCTGTGTTCTTCACCCTAATATTCGAGTTGGTGGGCATAGTGTCTGGTAAGCTGAACTTTGTTATAATGTTGACACTAATATCTTTTAACAAGTTTGTGAAACTTCTTTATCTAAAGATATAATATAAAACACTCATTTTGTTTATTACTCTAAATATATCTGTGGAAATGAATCATTGATGATAAATATTTATTTCATGTTTGACCTCAAGATTAACAATATCAATGTAGATTTTTTTTGTGTTCCACTCAGATTTGCCAGCCCATACTAGGAGATGTGAAGGTCCTCCCTATGACAGAAGAGGTACTAATCCCCATACATACTCCAAAAGAACAAACCGATGACCTTGAATTATACAACAATTAACACAATTATATAAATAATAATAATAACCACACCCAGACCTGTTCTTCTTAAAAGCTAACATTACCTTCCAACTCTCTCTAGATGCTTACTGGGGATTGTGTGTTGCTCTGTTTGTAGCTGTCCTGAACCTCAACTCATATCATGGTAAAGGCACATGGGTATATAGTATGTGAGATATGCAAATGCACTGAGAAAATATGTTTTGTGTGGTTAAGTTTTCTGCTTTATTCCAGTCTACACACTGTCTTATGGATGTGGGATCATGATGTTTGCTGTTAGGGGAGCAAAACGGAAATACAGCTCTCTATGGTAGGTAGCTCTCAAAAACATCAACAAGACATTAGTCAAACCTTACAAATTGTTCTAGAGCCTTCATAGCTTTGGCATGGGTTGAGTTCAGGACCTTTGAATGTGTTTGGAGGTTATAAGTAATGGTATTGTAAAACTTGTATCATCTAAAGATATTATTTGTCTCTTTTTGGACAGGGAGATGAGACAGAGACAGCGACCTGGGTGGTAGACCGACTGTAGAGGATTGAATTAATGTGCAGTGATACATGTGATATCTACAAGGTCGCAAAGCAGACTTGTGTTTGGTGAACTGAACTTTAGACTCAATTCTTTCTTCAGGGAGATACTGAATTATAACTGGACTCTGGACTCTTAGAACTGGACGCTTTTATGATCAGATCTTAACAGTTTTGATGGGCATTACTTCGGTCAAATAGAAGATCTATTGGTTAGCTCAAAGATGTAGAGAAATAATTCAGTTAGTGAAGTTATGAAACAAGTTATGCAGATACTCTATGAATTGTATAATTCATATTAATACATGCTTTCATTCATCGTGGTATTGTACAGTATAATTTAGTTAGACACTGTTTCAGTTGTTTCAGAGTTGTTGTATGCATGCATATGCATACTGCTCAACCTACACACATAAACACACATAGTAGGGAAAAATAATAAACACTTATGAACTCTCAAACTCAAATGCAGAGGGCTTTATTACATGAAAGTAAGGTACATACAAAATTTCAAGTAACAAAGGAAGTGTTTGTTCTTGGGTTCACAATTCAGATGTAACTCTACCTTCATAGCCACAACCAACCATATTCTCCATCAGCACTAGCAGGACCTGTACCCCTCCACCTTACCCGTATGTTAAAAGATTATGTCGCTGACTACACAATGATTATTGTCACATTGTTGGAATGGTCCAACTGTACGGCCAGCACAAATGAATACTGAGGTGTATAGGTTACTTTAAACTCTGTAACAAAAGATAGTGTTGAAAAGAATGTTACATTTTGCTAATCAAAGAAGTTGAAGTTGTCTGATGATGTGTATTGTGGTTTTGGGAAACATGGATCAAATGCATAGTGGACTTCAGCGTGACTGCTCTTTGTGGCCTACCTACATTTGTTTGAACTTTTTTTCACTTCTTCAAGACTAACTTCTACAAACATCAATTCAGTTAGATTCTTTCAGAGACTGCTGTCATGATAAAGACACCTACTGTACTACTATATGCCCCACCCGGCCTTAAGAGCTACATCAGAACAATATAAAAGTATTAAAATACATTGTTGTAAGTTGAATCAGGTTGAACATATCAAAGAGCATTTCAAAAACACATGAGAGCATCACATAGTATTCATGTACTTCATGTCACAACATGTAAGAATGTATTGTTTTGAATGGTGAGTGTCCACCAATAACTGCCAGCTAGGTTTGATGGTCAGTTATGATAACTGAACTGGACATTGTGATGATGACCAATGACAATGCAGGGATTAGGAGTGAGGATGTGAGTGTTTGCATCTGTGTATGTTTGTGTGTGAGTGATGGATGCGTGAAAGAAAGGTAAATGTGGAATTTTACTTCAAAATGTACAGCACAAAATCACATTACTTTAGTTAACACATAAGGGCATTCACAGTGAAGGAATTTAAAGAGCTGGGTGTCGTGAATTGAAACATACTGTTTCTCTTGATCTGAAGGGGTGTGATTAGATAGGTGGGTGGGGCAGGGTGGAAGTTACTTGGCATTGGTAGAGCTGCTTAGCATCTTGCGGACGGCCTGGGCAATGGCGTCGCGATCGATACCGTAGATCTTGAGCAGCTCGTGCGGTTTGCCACTGCGGGGAACGTGGGACACAGCCAGACGATGCAGGCTGAAGCCAGACTCATTGACCATTGCTGAGCACACTGCCTCCCCCAGGCCACCTGTGGAACAGCAATTCATCACATAGGAGAAAAGAAGAGGGAAGACCAATCCCCAAAGGCTGCCATATTTTCACCTCAAAAGCTTTGGCCCCTCATTGGTAGCAAGGCTATTAATGTCATCACATATATAGAGAGACGATAACAATTTGAGTCAGCCAGACTTACACCCACAACATTGTGAGTACATAATATGCCCTTGACCACTGAACCACTAGGATGCCCCAAAGGACAGTCCCACTTAAGAAGAAAGGAGATGCTCAACATCAGAGTGACTACATATGCCACATATCTTTGGTCCAGTCAAGTCCATGCCATCACCCATCCCCACCCTCCTAACAGGCACATGCAGGCGGGGCTGGGCATGGCTGTCTGTGCTATCTAGGTCACAGCGAGCCCCATGGGCATGCGCTCAGCTAAGGAAATCTGACAGCACTCTGCCTCTCTGGCCCTTATACTCTCTCCCTCCTCAGTACACAAAATGCACCACAATACCCTGCCTGCAATGATGGCGCACAACACTCCGCCTCTCCTCGGCCAATGAGCAAATGCCACCACATTGCATCTCTGCCACTGAGCCAATGGAAACATGCCACCACAGCGCATCCCAGCATCTGGACCAATGAGAAGGCCCCAGCTGCATACATTTATAATGCTGAGATGCTTATGGTTGCCAGGTTAGTAGTGGGCATACAATACGCAAAAGCTCTAAAATATGACTACATTAGATGAAAACCTACCTTCATAGTAGTGGTCTTCCACAGTGAGGATACGGCCCCTGGTGGCACGAGTGTGGTCGATGATGGTTTTGGCATCCAGCGGTTTGATTGTGAAGGGGTCAATGACCCTGATAGAGATCCTCTCTGGAAAATCAACAATTTCATTCAGTGGAGGAATATAACATCTATAGATACTTCACTGTAATTGAGTGATGTATTTGATAAAGTAGATTTCCTTATAAATGCTATTACGCTATAAAGCTGCTATAACAACTGACTAATGTCACTTCTCAATGCATGTGTAAAATATCACAGTGAGGCATTTATGGTAAATTAATCAACTTCTTTAAGAGCATCAGGTATCCAATATTTTTCCACCTAAAGGCAGGTCAAGCAAGCATTGGCTATGCAAGCCAAAGCGGCGAACAAGGCCAGGTCTGTCTGATTTGCCATACATGATCTGGCATACATTTCTGATCTCCTAACACTCAAACACAGTATTTGGATGAGAAATCGGCCTTTGCTGTACCTTTCTTTAGATGCTCAGCTGCAGCCAGAGCCTCATGCAGGGTCACTCCAGCTGCCACCACAGTCACCTGGTCCTCCTTGCTCTGGTACACCACCTGGTGAGGGGAAAGGAAGTGTTTACAATTACACGTGATACTTTTTCTGTTTTAAGCTTTGACAGTGCTCAGTATGGTGTGCTCATGTGTGAGTGGCTGGTGCTTTTCTTAATTTTTTGCCCCTAAAGGCAGCCATTTTGTTTGTGTGCATCCCCTGAGGCAGCACTCTCTATACACAGGATGTCTTCAGTGTCTGAATTTACAATAGTTTGGTCTATTGCTGTCCTGGTAATATATAAATCAAGCACACAAAGGGGTTTCTCACCTTTGCCTGTCCAACATGGAAGTCCTCATTGCTGTTATAGATGATGGCATTCTCCTGGCGGCTAGTTCTGATGTAGCAAACACCCTTTATACAGAGAAACATGACAAGAGCACGTCACATTTTGTAAATACATATCAAATGTTCCATAGATATTATAGGGAAGCCAGAACCCTGTGTTTAGGTTTTAAGTACCTTTGTGTTTACAGCCAGCTCCACAGCCTTCTCAGTAGACACACCATCACTGGGATAGAAGATGGTCGCTGTGGGAAGGGCCCTGAACATAGCCACGTCCTCTAGACCCATCTGAGAGGGGCCTTCCTCTCCTGGAATACACACGCACACACATGATTACATCTGACCACATACACCCAATGATTAGATTATCCTCCAAATTTAAAGTTATAAGTTATCTACTGGTCAGGTCAACTGACAGTCATGCATGCAGTTGCGCAGACATAAAGCCAGACTTACTGACGGAGTGGCATGCAGTGTACCTGCACTAACAGAGGGACACCTGGGTTCCTGGTGACAGCTTCCAGGACAGACAGGAAGGGTGAAAGAGGGAGGGACTGAGTACTAGGAGTACGGCCGTAGAGGATAAAGGGTAAGGAAAACACAGTATTAGAGGGAGAGAGAGAAAGGGTTGGAACACACACACACACACACACACACACACAGACCACTCATTTTGGCAGTTCATTACCATTTAGGAGGGTGTGAGAGTGCGGTCTGAGGAGAGTGGGTGTTGTGAAGTGGCAGGCTTCAGTGCAAGGAAATAATGGTGGGTGTTGTGAAGGAGTGTGTGTTAGGTAAGGTGTGTGGGAGGGATTGAGGTGTGTGCCACAGACAGTTGGACAGTTAAGGTTCACTAACCAGTGGACAGGCCGCAGTGGGAGCCACACAGGTTGATGTTGCTCTCTGAGATGGCGGCCATGCGGAGCTGGTCATAGGCGCGGGTAAAGAAGGAAGCCAGAGTGCTGGCAAACACAATGTTCCTCTCACGGGCAGCACAGCCCATGGCAACACTGACCTAGGAAATGAATGTGAAGTGATTATCTTCTAGTGCCTCCCTAAAAGCACAGGGGCAATATCTTTATATTATCTAACAAAGTCTGTGCCTGAAGATAGTTAGATGCACATAGATCACCCACATGTGAACTTGAGAGGATCACCCAAGGGTCACACACCTGTGGTACAAACCTATTTCAAAAGATGGACCATGCCTCTTTGATCCAAAGACCAAGTTAAGTAGAGAGTCAGTGAGAAGAGTTTCTTTCAAAGTGCAGGAGCTTATGGTCCCATATGGGTGGAATCAGAGGCATGCCTCCTCTCACAAATCATTTCCTGTTTCCTGTCTCCATGGCCCTCCCCAATCCCTTAGCTCCTTCGCTTGCTTTGTCAAAACCAAAAGGCAGATACATTAATTTATTTATTTCCAGCTGATAAAATTAACAATGACCAAGCATCTTTGAAAGTGCAAAGGTGATGTTACAAAATGTTTAATAGATATAAGCAATGAAAACAGACTACTTCTGTAAAACAGTTAATTACATGAATGCTAAATTTATCTGTATAAATACATAAATCAAGTCTTTGATTTTATAGTAACAAGCTTCTCATTTAAATAGTAATGTTTTTTCATTGGAAGATGTCTCATTTGTATGAGTGATTCTATTTCTGCCTAATCAACTTTTGACATTTCTTATGCATTCAGCCAGATGGCCCCACCCTCTGCACTGATTAATATTTCACCTCTGAATACACTTGTCAGAACCGCTTCTCATCATACACATGCCTGACCTAGATTGCAGTTGGCTGCTGCTGGAACCAGAACAGCAGGAGGAATACATGTCTGATCGCCTCTCCCCAAAATATTAATCTAAGGTCAGATAGAAAATTATGACCGAGGCAAGGACAGGGATTTATCAGATGCTGCCTAACCATAGGCGGCAGAAGCAGCCATGCAGACCACAAGGAGGTGTGTTGTAAATGGGTCACGTCTTTGCCCATCGCTGCATTATGGATGGACAACCCATGTATAATTTAATAACCCAGCCTCAGACACACAGCTGAGAAATGAGGATGTACTGAGCCAATCAGAGGAGAGACAGGAATTTACTCAGCAAATTAGCACTCAATAGGAAGAGAAAGAGATGTTTTATTTGGTGAATAAACTTGAATATTTGAGACAATGTGCAACAGAGGGAATAGAGAATAGACTTAAGTTTCTCTAAACCAAATGTGAAGCCTACAATAATAAATATTCCGTTATTGTAAAAATAGCTTTTTCAAGCTTTGTGAAATAGGCATAATTTGGGGGGTTTAGGAGAGATCATACCATGTTCTGCTGAGCAATGTAGCACTCAACAAAGCGGTTGGGATGCTCATTCTTGAAGATCTCTGAATAGGTGAGGTTGTTGGTGTCTCCGTCAAGGGCCACAACACGTTCATTGTAGCGGCCCAGCTTGGCCAGGGCCATCCCATATGCCTTCCGTGTGGCAATCTACAGAGAGAGAAAGTAAGCCGATCAATCATCAGCATGAACCAAGTCTGTTGGTTTGTCTAGCTATAGCTTTTAGTCCTTTGGATTTGTGGTAATTGTATATGTGTGTGTAAAGTTGAAAATAGAAGATGAAGGCTATTGATCAAGCCAGCACATGAGATGTTTGGATACAGAATGCACATGGGATACCTTTTCTCCAGGCTTGTAGCTGGGTGCACTGGGCATCCTGACGTTCCTCAGGCTGACCGGAGGGGAGTCCTCCATGGGGGCAGCTGGGTACAGGCGCTTGCTGCTGTTCATGATGCGGCTCTGCAGGTCTTTCAGCACCACCTCTGCCATGTCCTTGGGCAGTGGCTTGGCATGCCAGCCCATCTTATCCTCCGCAGCTGAAACCACATAGACATCTCATCACATTGGTACATTCAAACACTGACGGGTTGATGGGCGGCAGACTCACACCACAAAGCACATTCATTGACCGACGCTACGTACTTTTTGCATGTAATTTACACTGGCGTGAGAGCAATGCACTTGCAAAAGTACATGACTATGAGTAACAGGATGCAGAGAGGAGAGCGACAGAGTGAGAGTACCTGGGATGCCCTTGCCCTTGATGGTTTTAGCAATGATGGCAGTGGGTTGATGGCGTGGCTGGCTCAGAGCCTTGCAAAGCTCCTCCACACTGTGTCCATCCACAATGATGGCATGCCAACTACACACACACACACACATCAGAGCCACACATTAGAGCACATCATGGTATGTTTCATATGGACAGCAGACATGGAAACACACGAGGACACAGAGTACGCAATGAATTTAATAGTACAGTAGATAGTTAGGGATAGACATTAGATCTTGTGTATTGTTTGAATAACTATTACCTTTCATACAATCTTCTCTCACAGCACATTCATTAACATACACACACACACACACACACACACACACACACACACAAGCACCACCCTCTCATAGATGCAGAATTTAAAATGTTCAGTTTTTAATATTATACACTGTTACCCAAAAGCTTCGCAACGCTTCTGATATTTCTCTACGTGATGCTGCAGGGGCGCTGGGTCACTTTGGCCCAGACGGTTGATGTCCATGATGGCCACCAGGTTGTCCAGCTGGTAGTAGGAGGCGAAGGACATGGCCTCCCAGACAGACCCCTCCGACAGCTCACCATCCCCCAGCAGGCAGTACACACGATAACTGAGGTGGAGAACAAGGCGTGATCATACAATAAGTGTGCGTGTGTGTGTGGTGTATGTTGTGGTGGGGGTGGGGTATTGCGCTAGCAAGAAGCGGCATGTCTCCCAAAAATGCACTCTGACACTTTTCCGGTCAGATTGGTTCACTGTCATTAATGTGACAGAACACATTGGTAACCAGCTGTGAAGTGAGAAAGCTTTCTGAGGTTCATAAAGGAGCGGCTGCTGAACTTCACACCTGCTTCTGCAACATATAACATACTTTCTCCCACAAGCCACTCGTTCAACCCCACAGACTCATTTAAACAGGACAAATTATCATCTTATATTATCAAATTAAGTTGCTAATATACTTACAGTATGTCATCAGTCCCAACTACTATGCCCACTGAGTGAAAATTTCTCTACAAAGGTATTTTATGCAAAGCTATGCTGTTTACTCAGATAATAAAAATGAAGGCAAATGTGAATTGGTTTGATACATGGTAATAATTCAGAACAATAGATTGAGAATAAATGCAACATGGTTGAATGCACTAAGTCTCAATTTGACTCTGAGATGAAATCTGTTTGGATGGTAAAAATAACTGAGATATGACTGCTGGGCCTGTGATTATTAGAGCAGAAGAATCGGGAGAGCAGAGCATGCAGCCACGCCACACACACACCCACAGAACCTGGAAAATCCTCGCTGTACACTAAAAAAAAAAAACATAATCTCAAAATAAAAAATTAAAAAAAAAGACCTATGTTGAAAACCATGAACCCCCAAAATACATCAGTGGACCAAAATATTGTGAGTGTGTATTGTGTGTCTGGTGTGTGTTTTCTTTTTTTGTGCGTGTGTGTGAACTCTTACCTGGACTTGTCAAAGTACTTCCCAGTGTATGCCATCCCACAGGCCACACCAAGGCCCTGTCCCAAGGAGCCAGTGGCTACATCCACAAATTGCTGTTTCTGAAATGCACACGCATGCACACACACACACACACACACAGTGAAGTGTTATTAGAGAGCAGCATGGTTTCGAATGTGTTGGTATAGTGTTTAAGCTGAATTAACTGAGTTTTCTGTTTCCGTCCTGAGGCGTGGGACCACTCACAGGAGTCGGGTGGCCCTCCAGGGTCGAGTCAACCTGGCACAGACTGAGGAGCTCGCTCTCCTTCAGGAAGCCCGTCTCAGCCCACATGGAGTACAGCGCCGGAGCAGCATGACCCTGGAGACAAACACAAGCATGAAACAGCACTATCCCTGTCAAACAACTCCCCAGGTAAGCCATGGTAAAGTTCAGACTCAACACACACACACACACACAAATAAGAATGAAGGTCTCCAGTCCAGACTGGGTGGGACTGGGTCTCACCTTGGACAGGACAAAGCGGTCATTATTGAAGTTCCTGGGGTCTTCAGGACGATACTTCATGGTGTGGAAGAAAAGCACAGACATGATTTCTGCCACACTGCAGCATGATGTGGGGTGTCTGGACAAGACGGGAGAGGATGCTGTTACCCATATGTGAGACATACAGCACACATGCACACAGGAATGTGAAACCCCCACACACACATTGTGAGAGAGAACACCTCCAGCTCCAGTTTATTCAAATACAGTACATAGTTCAAAAACAAGAATGAGTTCCCTCCAATATATTAGTACAGGTGGAAACCGACATCACTTGGTCCTGCTATCAATTGTTTTCCCAGGCAGTTATTCTGTGAAGCCATCTGGCAATTTGGAATTAATTTGCAAATAGCATGCATACTCTCTTTGTCTTGCACAAGTGTGCACAGCATTTGCAGGACTCCCTCTGTCAAGGCAAGCGCTAGCACACATTTTGATTGGCTGACAATATAATAGTTGAACTGTTTTTGACTGGTAGAACATAAAGCTGGAAAGTTGCCAAATAATACCAGACTTTCCTTTTTTGTAAAGGGCTGATTTGGTTCCAACTCCACCCGGCCATTACAATACAGTTATCTGCTCTGTACTGGAAATGTCTGATGGATAATTGGGGATGGCAGGTGTTGGCCCAAGCTAATTCCCATTTATTCTTAGTATAAACAAAAAAAACTTTCCCCAGCTTTGTATAACAGTACACACAAGAAAGGAAGCACCAGTTTTGGTGCTATATAGAAACTATTTCAAGGTGCTGCATACAACCATCCTCATCTGGCACAACAAAGCACCATCTTTGAACCAATTGGTTCATTGTTTATATTTATTGAAAAACTTAGAACTGTGATTTAGACAATACAGTGGAGGCCTAAACATAAGTTAAGATGGGGTCCAACCTGTTATCAGTGACCAAACCAGTTCCAAAAGCAGATACATAGACCAAATAACTAGAGGTAAAAACTCTTATAGACCCACTGAAAAGCCAAAACAGGTACATATAGGTATTAGTAACAGTAATAGTAATAGTTCTACATGTATTCACATGGAAGAACCATTTACAGTGTTATATTGAGCCACTCACAGGCTGTAGAAGCACATGGAAACACTGTGTGCTGTATGCAAAGGGTCCCAACAGATTCACTGGTGCATGAGGGTTCTGACCCAGATCATCAGTGACCCAAAGCAGACACTTAGACCGCCGTGGAGTTTGAAGCTCTGGAAGAACTGGTTGTAAATGTAACCATGATGGTAAAATGAAAAACAATCTATGTTTGTATAAAACAGTTATATTGAGTCACTATATGAAACCATTCATGAACTGTTGAACTAAGGAGCCCTTTTACTTTTTTATTTTACATGGAACCACCAAGTACTACATGGAACAGGGCCTGACAGACATGATATATTGGCACAGTGATATATCATATATCATAGATATATGATATCAGATATATAGGTATTGGAATAATTCACTGATAATGCACCAATGTAACTGGTGCAAAACCTGATATTTTGACATAATCATTAAAGAAACAAGAAAGTCCATACATAAAAGTAGAGTATATACATTTCTTTTAGAGCTCTGCCTAGACCTGGAGAGGGATATTTTATGATTTTAGGTTAAGTAACAATCAGTTTTAGTGGTCAAATGTCCTTCAGTGTATCCCTTTGTCCCTATCAGCATCTGTTCGATACCCCAAAATTGTGTAATGGGCACAATTATGGAAACAAACACTCATGGTTCTTCAAATAGAAAAAAAGATTTAGGATTTCATGGAGCTGCTCAAATAGTGAGGGTTCTAAAAAAAAAAAAAAAAAATCACCATTTACCCATAATGATCTCTGAAGAGACATTTTTTTTTTAGAATTTGAGTGCTGTGATACTGTCCTGCATCCCACTAATGCGACAGAAATCTATGATAGAGGTCTAAGGGGAGATGATAAGCAGGATTTAGATTAATCCATAAAATATTAAAATCCTGTCCCAGCGAAATCATGCTTTCATCAAGCATGCAATATTCACATTCATGTGCAACCTGCCATCCACTCAACACTGCACGCTCTAGTCCGTCTATTGTGCCCACTACTGGACAAGGGCATATTAAATTTCCTCAAAATAAATCATATACAATATATATTCTTCAAACAAAATGAAAGAAATAAATTTAAAGAAAAATCAAAATACACTGGAGGCAATATGAGCTTTTTATCAACAAGAAATTTGAAGCTTAAGGCCTCTGAAAAGATTTTATTATTCACTATGCTGAAAATGTATCCTTTGTTGTGGGCTGTGATACTATGGAAGTGTGTTCCAGATGTATTTATGAATTTCACACAAAGGAGAAATTAAAGAAGAAGATATTCTAGCTTATATAACTTTTATATACTGTAATATAATACTGTAATACAAAATTGATGTAGAAATTGTACTTTTCATCCATTTAGTCAATGACGGACTCAAAGTGAAATTTATCCCATTAACAACTCTGGATGTTCCAGTTATTCAGTCAGCAGTGCATGAGAACAAAGGCAGGACATGCTGTTCCTTTTGCATTTCACTTGCATCCATGTGTGTGCATGTGTGTGTGTGTGTGTGTGTGTGTGCATACAGTATGTGTGTGTGTATGTAGTTAGGTAGGTGAGTGTTGGTGTTCAACTCTGCATGTTGCAAAGAAATGAGAAGTTTGCATTATGTTTTGCATGCATTGTGCCTGTTAATGTGTAGAGTGCATCCACTGTCTATGGGTCAGTAGAAGAGACTTACCCACTGCCTGCAGCAGTTGTTGCCTTGATGGAGTTGATTCTGAGGCGGTTGGCGATATTCCTTAGCGCCTGCACTGTCTGCTGGTCAGGTTTGTGGTAATCCTCCATGAAGGCAAAATGTCAAGTTCCACAGCACCAGAAAAGTGGACCAACAACAATCCTCTGTTGTGTATTGTGTGTGTTTTGTTTGTGTGTGTGGGAGCGAGGATTGGCAAAGAGCAGCACCCGACTTGTGTGTGTGTGAGTGGCAGAGAGAGAGAGAGAATGGAGGAGAAGCAGGATTTATCCTATCGTGCGTGCAGACACATACATACACAAGGACACACACACACACACACACACACACACACACACACACACAGACAGACAGACACACACGTACACACACAGAGGAGGGGGAGCCCAGTGACGTGGGCTGGGTCTGACTGCTGAAGTCGAATGGCACTCATGGCATTGGCTACAGCATGACCGGGATGGAGGAGGTGTGTCACAGCTATAGACATGGAGGGGGGGGTTGACAGATGGGAGGAGGGCAGACATTTGAAGCGTCTAACCACGATTGACTATGGCTTTACTGTCCAAACTCATAACCTCAGACCTTGATGGTTGATTGTTCTTTGTTCTTTACCCACCACCCCCAACCACCCACCACCACCCCGCCCTCACTCCCACCCCCCGGGTTTCAACGGGGCATCAGTTGCTCTCACTGGGGATGAAGAAAAAGATGAGGGATGTGAGTGACAAAAGGAGAAAGAACAAGAAAGAGAGAAAGAGGGAGAGAGGGAGCAAGAGAGAGAGAGTGAGGGAGAGAAAGAGAGGGTGAGAGAAAGAGAGAGAGAGAGAGAGAGAGGGACAGAGAGAGAGAGAGAGAGAGAGAGAGAGAGAGTTTTTGTTGTGGTGGTAGTGGTGTCCTCTAAAATTGTGATCTTTTTAGACAGAGGCCAGACCTGCAGAATATCGGCTCTGTGGTCTCTCCTCAGTCCTGATCCCCTCCTCACACTCTGTCGTTCTGTCTTCTGTCTCTCAGCATCGCGCTCTGTGAACTCTGTGCTCTGAGTCCACAGACCGAGGACACTGTGTTCTTTCCTCAGCAGCCTCATGGACCTGATATCCAGACATGCCCCAGCCTATCTACTGAGCCTTTATTCTAAATTAACTGGATGGCAGAACAGCAATAGTGCAGTGGTGAAGCAACACTGTGTGAGAACTTTTGCTTCATAGTCTATTTGAGTATTCCTACCATTAAAATGTGAAATATCTTATTTTCCCTCAAACTTAAGATTGCTTGCGTGTACATTGTGTACATTTACCATTTTCCAAGTTTCACCATGACCTGTATATTTTCATTGTATATGAATTATATGGAGTGGAATATATCAAATCAAATATGACCTCCATATTCAAAATCAAGATTCCCTTTCATCAAGTTTTTCTCATTTCATCAAAGCATATTTTCCATCCTCTTCCTTTTTTCTGTTTTTGTGATGTCTTTGTCTTTGATGTGTGGCATTTTTTACCCATAATGGATGCAAATTCTAGGGAGATGTTGACAAATTCAATTTCTCATTAAAAGACTCACAGAATGCATTTCGCATTTGAGGACTTCATTTTTAAATGATTTTGTTCAGGCATTGGTGGTTAGATTTGCACCATTTGGACAAAACGGCGCATGCATGCGCACAAAACGTCTGACGTGATTAGTTTTATCCAGAAGGTTGGCGTGCCATCTAGAGGATAACCTTTGGAAGTACATTTGACCTGTTTCCAGTGGTCAGTATATCTATCAGCACATGCAAGCTGCAGAGAATTAAACTAAATATGGAGAAATATACACTCTTCTGTCTAGTCAGGATTATTGGTAAATTTGTCCCTTTGATGATGTTTTTGAGCCATAAAGGGTAATCTGTTCAGAAACAGGTAGATTATCTAGAAATAGATTATATGAAGAGACTCAAATTTGATAGCATAGTGTAAAAAAAAAAAAGACGTTTCAGCATTCATTTTGAAATATGTGCCATTTTGAAAGTGTGTCTGCGTGTGTGCCATGAACAGGCAGAAAGAGAGAGTGTGTGCTTGCCTCCAAAGCCTGTGTAGTGCATCAGTGCACAGTTAATGGCGATCAGAGGCAACTGCACACAGATTAAAGTTGTCTCAGTCTACAGCTGGCTGTGTGGTACAATCCAGAATCTTCCACTGAAATGAAGAGAAGGGGGTGGTATAGAAATGATTGTACAATATCTTTCTAGTTGGGGAGTGGTAAGGACACAAAATGATTATAAGGAAATTTTCTTACACACAATACACATAATATCTGAGCGCTAAATTATTACAGATCAAAGTCTGCTTTCATCCGTGATGGGTTTCAACCGGTCTATATTTAGAACAGAGATAATAAAGCAACTGAACATAACAGACACAATACTGCCTATTAGTGGATATAATAAGCCAACCAAACATGGACATGACAGATCAACCAAGCATTTTATATCATGCATTTTCCTATGTGTGGCACGAACTACATTTTATTACTCCATTTTGAACGGCCCTTCAACACAGGCCAGCTGTATTCCAAACAGTACACACCAGAGGACACTGTCTCCCCATAAATGTAGGATGATAGTCTCCATAAATCATGTTTTATGAGCTAGGAACATTAGCCAATAAATGAAGGAAAGCAGCACTGCAATGCATCATATACTGTACATTCCAATACTAGAATCGTAAGATATTTTTACAACAGAGAGGACTCCTCTCCTTTGCTGCATATTGTGTCTAACATTTGATTTGAATATCAAAATCAAATCTTTGAATGTGAAATGAATTCTTGAAGTCTTAGAATGGAAATGAATTTAAACCATCACCCTATTAATACATTCAGACTGCAATGAACTGACGCTTGTGTGGAGCGAAACCCAACTATGAAGTGTATTGTTTTTAGTGACAGTGAGGCGGGATGATAACAACGTGCTATTGATATAAGTGTCAGCTGATGTTATATGATCATGACACGTGCTCTGTGAGTGTCACTGTTCTTTACAGAGACTCAAACCATCACCCTCCTCCGTCCCTCATTCATCTTCTCCTGCACCTCCTCAGCCATGTGATCCTCTCTCTGGATCCCTGCCCTTTGCTGTAGCTGCGAGGTCATCTCCCAGCACCTCTGCCCTCACAGCCATGGTGAAGCCATCTCTCCAGCCCCCCCGCCATCCTCCTGTTCCCACCGACATTGTCCTTCTCCCAGTTTCCAGCAACTCCTCTGGGCTCCTGGGTCCTGTCAGAAAAGCTTTTCTTCACAGAGCCCCACAGGTGCCAGCCAATGGCAGGCTGCAAAGAGAACGCCACGTGATGATGTGCGACCAATCTCGGGCATCCACAACTGCACACTTCCTGGAGGGAAAGTACATTCAGAGAGCATGAATGTTTCTATTTTTAATCTCTCTGGCAGAAAAAGAGGAGCAAAGCAACCACTTTTGAAACAATGCCTTAATATAACACAGAGGATGTGTGTATTTTTGAGATGCCAAGCTCAGTTAGACAAAAATGTACTTGGCATTGTTGGGCTTGAATGATTAATGGACTTTTAGAAGCAGCACTAATGTAGATACACAGTTCACACATGCATGTATGTGTGTGTGCACATGCATCCATGCATGCAAAGATGTGCACACGCACGCACACGCACGCACACGCACACACACACACACACACACACACACACACACACACACACACACACACAAACACACACACACACACACACACACACACACAAATTAACTCAAGAATATTCTCACACTCATATGCATAGAGACACACACACACACACACACACACACACACACACACACATCCATGGATCTGGTACATTGCTTTAATGCCAGTTGCTCCTTCAGGCTTGAGCCTCTTCCACTCTGCTCTTATCACTCCATTTCCTTAAATCGCTCTGCGGTCACCATGATGACATAGCGCTTACCCTTCTATCTGAGTGCTGTCTGTCACCCAAAGGCCCCGCCCCCTGACAGTGCATGACAAGATGAGAGGACTTATGATTGAATTATCAGCAGAGCATTCAGTTATACAGCCATTCACAGCTGGATGAGGTGACCATCCTGGACGTGGGGGTGTGAGTTGGGGGCACTCATGGAATAAGAGAAGAGAAAAGGACTGAGAAATGAGAGAGATGGAAAGACCATGGTCATGGACAAGAGATGGAGTCAGTGAGAAAGTGCGATAATTAAAGAAAAGGAGAATAAAGGAACTATTGGGAGATGAAAGAAAAGAGAGGCAGATGGAGAGCTATAGATCAGCAGATGAAGTGGATGAAGAGAAGAGGGGACGAAAAAGGAGAGACAACACTAAAGAGAGAGGGAGGGAGATTCAGAGTGAAGAAGCGAGTGTGCGAGCCGGGGTTAAGGCTGAGCGTGTGTTGTGGGCTCAGCGGTGAAGTTGACGATGCACTGGGAGAACAGCTGCGCTGCAGGGCTTTCAGGCTCCATCACTACTGCTCTCCTTCAAGCAGCTCCACCAACACACTCTCTCTCTCTCTCTCACACACACACACACACACACACACACACACACACAAATATACACAGAACACTCATAAACATGCAAAGCCACTGATCATCGCAACCCACTGATATCACATAGATGTAGTGTAATAATAACCAGGTTGTAATATTCATGTTCAGGCCAGAGAATCAGACATCACACCACACATGTGGAGATATTTTAACAAAGTCATTTGAAATCTCCCAGCCCCTCATTGTCATTATGTGATTGGAAAAACATACACACATGCTCACACAGACTGCAGTTACAGAATACATAAATGCTGAATGCGATTGAGATTAAATGAGAACAGGACCTGAAGAAAAGAGTCGTTTTGCAGCTTAGGAGAACGTGAGTGAAGCTGTCATATACCAGCAAGAGATTTATTGCAATCAGATTTAAAAGGAGCTGCAGAAAGAGAGGGAGGAGTGAGAGGGAGAGACAGAGG
Organism: Centroberyx gerrardi; assembly: GCF_048128805.1. Lineage (NCBI taxonomy): Eukaryota > Metazoa > Chordata > Actinopteri > Beryciformes > Berycidae > Centroberyx > Centroberyx gerrardi. The sequence goes on from NC_136001.1 coordinate 19,145,381, forward strand.
AATAAAGGACATAGAGGAAGAAGGCTTCAGCTAAGTGCATTTACAGAGAGCTACAAAAAATTAACTGCTGTTTGCTGTCAACACAAACTCGGCATAATCCCTTTAGAGGTTAGCCAAACCCAACATTGACGCAGGACCTCAGCCACAGTTTAGGAGCTCAAGGTCCAATGATACTTGATGTGTTATATTTTCAGAATTGCATTTGTCTGATATGCCACTGCCTGGATTACAGTCTGGTCAAGACAAAGTTTCTTCATCATCAAAGAAATAATACTGAGAAATTAAAAAGGGAGACAGATCCACTTTGCCGATTGCTTTCTCATTTCTGTGGTACTGCAAAAACAGAACAGACCAAACTCAAATTCCTGTGCTTGAATGATTCAGTATGCGAAAGTGAATCACCATATTTGGGTAAAGTTAATTTTGGTTAGGAGAGTTTGGCGGTGTAGGGAGCAGAGAAACAGGATCAAATCAGAGGTGGGGGCGGACTGATGTACTGAGCCAAATGGCATCCATATTCCCTGGGGGCCACTGCACCCTCTGTCCGTGTTTTTACGCCATTTTCTGTAAAAATGAACTGCAATGCGCTAGTCTCTTGGGAACTATTGAAGGCGTTTGTGCATATTTGAAGGGGGGAGGGAGATTTTGGCCACGCATACATACACACACACACACACACACAGAGGAATACACACACATCAGCTATTTCAGGTGAATGAGCACTGAAATGTATAACTGCTATTTCCACCATCCTCACTACCATAAAGTAATCTCTGTAGGAAAATAGCAGAGGGAAACCAGGTCAAGAACAACAGAGGAGAAGGGCAAAGAAAACCACTTCTTGAGGGTGGAGCTGAAAAAGGAAGCAGTAGTGATATGTTTCTTAGAGACTGACAAAGTACTGCTACTGCTACATTTAAATCATTGGACAAGGACAAAGTGATAATCAAATCAAATGTCCTGGATGGGAGAGCTGTCAACCGATTAGGGCCCATTTAATAATGAGAAAGAATCAAGTGAGAGAGGAGACGATGTTCAGGCATCAGAAAATATTCTTTAACACTAGACAGAATGGGCAGACACTGTGCATTACAGATTACATTTTTTTATTTTTTATTTAAAGCATACTCACAAATAAAATACATTCATGTACATCATCATGAACCACTCTCTGAATACATGCCTGTTAGTGTCCGTTCCTCTGAATACACGCTAAGTGCTAATTGCCCCAAAACTATGCAAAAATACAAAAACAGAAAAAATGTGATCACTCCGTTTTGTGACATTCAACACAGCTGCACACGCACCACCACCGACATGCACACACATACATGCCCCACCCCATCTAGAGGTGAATAATTCAGGAAGATTCGAGAAGAAACCATTATCCTGGGCAGACAGGTAAGCTGATATAGCAGGTGAACCTAGCGCCTGCCTGCCTGCTTGCCCAGTCATTCTCCACTCCTCACCAAAGCTTGGGGCTCACACACTTGCTGCAATTTACTCACTGACCAGCCTACCAGGGAAGAAGATGAGGGGCTGCTTGTCATTGTCGTCACCTGGGACGTATAAGTAAAGCAGAGGCCTCAACTCAACCGGTGGACTCTGGCGGGTAGGATTTTCACAGGGCTGTTGGTTATCTGATGAGGAATACTGGCTCAGCAGCACCGAACTGAGTGACAATGGAATATTGTGGCCATTGCTATTTGAGCAAACTGCTCCCAAAACAAAATTATGGAGAGATTTATTCTATCAGCTGCCATGTTTACACTGTACTAGGGTTGTGGATATAAATGTAATGATGTAGTGGAAAAGGGAATACTTGTTGTGTAATACCATTAACCAAAATAGCTCAGCCCATAGTAGTACAATGCAACTACAAAGCCCTTCTCGAGTAACAGTTGCTGCTTCGTCAGTGTTGCTGTTACACAGGCTTGATATCAACAAGTCTTTAATGTATTCTGACTGAATATCGCACCCAGAACAGAGTTTTTGAAGGGTCCTCTGAGGGTCAAGGCTATCATTTGGTCATTAGTTTTTCATAAGGGTGGGATTCATGTGTAGCCTACTGTAATGCATGGCAGGTGTACAGGGTCTTTGGGGTATGCTGCAATATTTATCAGCCAGCCTTCTACTTAAGTCCTATTATATTGGCAAAAGAGCATTTTTGTATTCATACATGCGCCTTTTGCAAATATTGTAATACCACAATAATAATGAGATCAACTGATATCACCAGTCAATGAGTTGAACTGAAAATATAATTTACTCAATTTACACAGTCACAGCTCTTGAAGTAACCATTAAGGTCAGTCACCAAATTATTTTTGCAGTATCATATGAGAAGTCTTTTCTAATGTTGGGTAAATAGAGAAATGTTATTCTCTGTTAATGTAGATTAGACCACAGTGCAGGCCTAATCCTGCCACACCACAAAATAAATTATTTGTGAATGCAATCTCAAAATCACACCTTACACATATCCACGTGTAATAAATGTAGGCTTGTAATGTTAGATAAAGTATATAGTCTAAAGGAATACTATGCTATTTATTTGCACCTGGAATATTCCAGAATCTGCTTCATTACCAAGAACAGCTGTAATGGGAGAGGAGAGAGGTATGAGTGTTAAAGTAGATCAGGCAGAGTGGTATTGACTTACTTTCTCATGAAGAACACACCCACTAGAGGCAGTGGGAAATGTAGTTATGTTCACAAAATAACAATTTGAAGGAATACAATGTATCATCTGTGGAGTGGACTTGCTTTCACTGATTTTACCAGGAGAAAAGGAAATTATTATTGCAAAAAAATATGTCTGGATAATGGCTACCTTGGTTGAATGACTTGCAGACCCTCATTAGTGGCATCAGAACTGCAGCTGGATAGAATGGATGTTTATAATTGTGTAATATAGTAAACATCACTTCATTATAATTTGACTGATTCCTCTGTGTATTGCCATTGCTGGTAACACTACATTTTGCCATATGGCATGTGTGTCTGGTTCCGCAGTATTTCCTTAAGCTATAGGCTATTCATTGTAAAGCCACTAGCCTTTGACTGCTTGACCACTAAATGACAGGCCTTTTATTACTGAGCACTGCTACTTCTCTCTTGAGGTATGAGAATGTTTCCCTATCGTTATTACTTTTGGGGAGAAATGGTACAAAATATAGCAGCACTAGTGGTAGATGATGGACTGGGCATACATGTGTGGACTCATGTGGACTCATCATGACTGAACACTATTAAGTATTGGTTATCATATTAATACACTGTATAATCACATCTCCAGAGAAAGACATATGCATACCCCATAGGTCTACATAGCCTACATAACCTCAGCTAATTAACAAACTTTCATGACAGTTGAGAAGTTGGGTAGCCTATACTGCTGAACAGATGGTAGGTAGACTCTGACCACATCGTCCAAAATAAGTCAATGGTGAGTATGACTGTGTTGCACCAGGATGCATCTTGGGAATTTGTCAAACAATGATTTATTTTCTTGCCTATAACAGCAGAATTTCTCTTGAGATGTTAATGGAAAGGGAACCGGCACATTAAAACAAGACCTTGAAATTGGAGGAGTTACTGCTCCCCCTTTTCTCCCATTTCTTTCATTTAATTTGCCAACAAAACAACTCAAGCAAAATCATTTGGTATATTATGCCTGCATGTCACTGTTTCCCCATCCCCAGATCCTTTAGCATGACAAGTAGGCCAACTACACACACCCAGAACATCACTATAATATCCCTATAGAGAGTTACAGTGTGTCTTTGGTACTCAGTCGTGATTTTATGGTGACCTTATCGTACTTTATGGTATTTTTTATTTATTTCCTATGGTAATCCGACAATATTCCTACAAGTTCCCCATAAGGACCCAGAGTTTTGCTGTGATATTTTCAAGGTATCCTTCACAAAATGACTGTAGCATTAATTTAGCTCTCTCTCTCTCTCTCTCTCTATGGTTTTGATCAGTGCAGGTACAGTTGGTGACATTTGGGATTTCTTCTGTATTTGTTACTTCTTGTTTGTAACATGCCATAAATGAGCAAGGGGCTTGTGCAGGAACAGGAGGGACGGAGGCAGAAGGAGGAGAGCTTGGTTTCTGATGTACATGCTCGTTACTGTTCACTGGCGCCGTGACGATAAGCGGGCAGCGGACGGCGATGCTCTGTTCCGTGGTGCGCACTCTCCTGTCTCCTGCTCTCCACGATCATCATGGAAGGGCTTAATTAATGCATAGGCTTATGTGTCCCTCCTGCCCCCGAAGCTGATGCATTTTAAATCGCCGTTTGAGACTGGACCTGCGTTTTTTCGCCCGCCGAAGCACTGGACTTGTCTTACTGAGCGGAGAGGACCGAGGCTAAATAACACTAAGTCTTCAGAAAAGGTATGGCACGGTACGGTTTTGTGTCTGGTCCATGTAGTCTGAAGTTAGCCTCTTAGCATAGCTGCGTTTTTGCGTGGAGGCAATGATGTTGCTGTTTTCATTATTTTCAGAGGACAGCAGTGATTAATGGCCAATTTGCTTTCGACCGAGGTTGTCCGTCATGTTTTTTGGAGGCTTATTCGGAAAGGAGATTCATCGCCTAATCATGAATAATGCACAATGCAATTAATAAATATTACATTGTCTTCTAGACCTCCGTTAAGGTTGATGCCAGGTAGCCTACCTTGTCATAAATTGAGGTTGGCGCTGGTCATGTGGACTGTCCACTATATTAGCCTGGAGTGTAAGACCATCAGTGATTGAGGTTTGTTGTAATAAGGTTGCCAGCTGTTTCTGCTGAGCAGCGAGGACCATCTGACGGCTGTGCGTTGCTCAGTTTTCACTATGAGCGCCCGGAGTCAGGCTGTCATTTCACATCGTTTTTGGGGGATTTCACCATATCCTACCTTAGTGTGTCCAAGGAGAAATATGGGGACGCAGGATGATGGGTATTTTGTCACGAATCGCTCATGGGAATGTCAGTGTTTATTTTCATCACGGGTGCAGGCTCGATGTTATCGATGTTGCAGTGAAATTAATATTCCAAAAAAAAAGCGCATATATCATGCATTGTCCTTACATATTGGGCTTGTACTAGCATAGGCTACATGAAGGCAGTAGCATAGCACAAAGGGGAGATATATAGCTAGCCTAGGCATTCTGAATTGACCACAAGGCGTGCAGTCCTACATTATAATAGCAATCACATCAATATTTTCTATGGAATGCAAGGATTGAATTCTTCTTGGAGCATCACTGCAATGTGACCTTTTCTGTTTCTTCCTCTGCGGGGCCTGCTCGCAGTTCAAGGACTTACACAACTGATTTGACCAAGTGATGCGTTAGAGTGACAGCTTTCAATTTACACGCTTAATTTGTATGTGTTTTGGCTCGAGCTGCATGTCGTCTGCCTTCATATTTTACTGCACGGAATTTGTTCATTTTCAAGTAATTTTGTAGCTATTGTTTAGTAATTTTAGTCTCTTGGTGGCAAGATGATCAGACCGAGGCCAGCCTGCCATATTTCTTGTAGTTTTGAAAGATCTTAAGCTTCAATTACACAATTTCCAGTGCATTCAGCATTTCCTCTGTCTGAACCATAAACAAGAATGCATTTTACATCTGGTTGAGTTTCAGATTTATCCAGTGTGCCTTTGTGAGGGGGCTTCTATTGAACAAAAATGGCTACTTTACCTTTCAATAGATGAGTGTTCTTTTTCAATGAATGCCATATTGATGAACTCTGTGGTCTGAAACATACACATGTAGGCCATTGTATGTTATGCATACTGCTGTGTCATAACTTTACATGCATATGTTTGGTAATTCACAACAGCCTTACAGGTTTGATTTTGTTTATAACTGTATGGTCAGTAGTCACATTACAGTGGCAAGAGAAATTAACTGAACATTAACTGATAATGACACCTGGCCTATAAGGTGCTGTATGTCCCAATTTAACCTGTTCCACGTGAATGGCTGTCTTGAAGGCTTAATTGTTGAGATCATTGTTAAGATTTTCATGAGTGAAAGGCAGGTTTCCAGCCCTGGCCACCCACACAAAACCAAATGCCAAAGGGAGTCCCCCTTTGGCTAAAGGAGATAATAGTATAGGCTAGCAAGGCTTCCAGCAGGACTACTGTCCTTCACTCACCTCTATCCCCTTTGAGCCCCTTGCTGAAACCCTACCTGAGTAGGACTCCACTGTAACACAACAGATTTGAAGCTGGGTCTCCTGCTTGCTAGTCAATTAGCCAATTTAGATATTTAGATATTTAGACTTGCAAGACATTGGGCAGGAAGAGACTTTGGACAAACACATTAATTTAAGTTAAAAGCAACAGCATGTATTCTTTCATTGTTATAAAACATTCAAAATACACTGATACTATCTCTTCTCACTTTTTCTTTCCCAGAGGCAAATTATGCCAGCAGCACCAGAGTCCCTGCCCCTGGTGACGTGCCAGCTTATCGGTCAGACTCTTCTGCCCTCCTCTAGCTTCGCTGTCTACCCTGGCAGATCCATGCTGCTGGATGCTCCTCACAGAGCCACGCCCACACCATGAGCGCCAACGGGCCCGCCCCAGACCCAGCCCCTGCCCCCGCGGCCCCAGAAGCCCCTCCTGCCCCGAACCCAGCCCCCGCCCCGGCCCCAGCGCCTGCGGCACCACCTGCTCCTGCCCCACCTGCCCCAGCGGCCACTACCATCCCGGTAGGTGCGTTGGCACAGAAGAAGCGGCAGCAATATGCCAAAAGCAAGAAACAGGGCAGTAATGCCAACAGCAGGCCACCGAGGGCTCTGTTCTGCCTCAACCTCAACAACCCCATACGCAGGGCCTGCATCAGCCTGGTGGAGTGGAAATATCCTTTATGGTGTTGATATGTGTTGGTGGCTGTGGTGGTGGCTGCATGTTTGAGTGTTACCAATACTTGCTTGCAGCTCCTGTGATGATACCTTTGTAACAGTTCAGCTGTGGTAATTATTGCCACATCAGGTGTTTTCATATATAATCCTTTTTAAATGAACCAGATTCAAGCCTCTCAACATGAACCAAAAAGAAGACCAAGAGAACAGAAGCGCCCTTCTCTTTATTTTGACGTTGTCTGGCCGTTTTAAGGAGAACTCAAAGTGTTTTTGGTTCACTTAAGCCTTGATGAGATTACTGCCCTTTTTCTGGTGGCAACTTTTTTTTTACAAGTCAGCCAGTTAATTTATGGCTGTAGTGGATAGCAGCTGGTGCATGATGTGAAAACCATAATAATAACAAAGTTACAAGGCTAAAACAAAATTTGCTACGAGATAAAAATGAACCAACTTATTACTTTTAGACGTGTTACTGTTGTTGTTGTTACTGTTGTTGTTCGAAATGTTGGTAAAAAATGTTCAAATCAGCACATGATAACTGGCCAGTGCTTTGTGGATCTGTCTCCTGGTACCTGCTAGAAAATGTAGTCAAACTGAAGTGAAAAAAAAACGCATCTTTTCCTACCAAAGACAGAGTGAAAGTCACTATGTCCTGAATCCTAAAATACTGTGGTAGGCTATGTAGATGGAGTGACTCAGTGGCACAACACAGCTGTGTAACAGTCTGGTGGGTTTGGTGCTTAAGCAGATGCTGTCATCATGAACGCCATCAGATGATATAGAGGAGAATGGCTATCTTAAATCGCAAAGCTAAATTTAATTGTTCACCTTTGTGTGTTTGTTGTAAAAAGAAATCAGTGGGGATTTACCACCAATTTACTTTGGCAAATACAAATGTAGCCATCACAGGAGTCCCAATTTTTACTGCTTGGACTGCATACAACAGTGTACTACTGCCACATGTTTGTTTACCGCCTTTGCTGTGAGAGTGATGGTGGAAAATTCAAATTTTGTTCACTTTTCAGCTGTCAGAAGGTGCAAGGAATGATCTGGCAGGCATTTTACAATATTTCTCTTCATTTCTACCTCACAACGTTTGAGAAAGAATCAGCTACAGTGATCATGGCAGTGTTAATGTACAATAGATTCAGGATAGATGCTTGTTGGGGGGATTTATTGGCACTTCTTTAGTACTGTACCAGGTCAACATTTCATTGTTTTTCAGTATAAAACAATGAGTAGCATTGTCATTTTGCACTAGTTCAACATTTAAGTTTTTCAGGATAACCTACAAAATATTGTTCATTGAATGAATTCAACACAATAGACACAACTACACCATGTTTGTCAAACTAACTTTAACATAAGACACATAAGAAGAGAGACAATAATAACAGCATCAGTTATATAATATACAAGCAAACAAAAACAATAAAATAGCATATAGCGTAACAGAAGATATCTATAACATAACCATACAGATCAATCTGTAATGTAGTCAAGTCATTCAACCATCAAGTCGGCGTCTCAGCTCATTTCAACTTGATATATTACTTCTTTAGTTGACTGAATACTTAATAAGTTACAACTTTATTAGTGACTTACAAATAGTGAGTTATAATGTCACAGCTGGGGATTACACAGTTAGACAACTATATTACAAGTTGTCTTGATGTATATTACTTAAAACTGTTTCTTATCTCATTGTGCTGACTTCCAACAAATACTGTGTTGGAAGTCATTTTGCTTGCAATGTCAGTATTTTAATAACCATCCTTATCTTCAATGTGATCTGTGTTTCTTGACAATTTGTTTTCCTTAACTTCTTTCCTCAGGCCATTTGATATCTTTATATTAATTGCTATTTTTGCCAACTGTATGGCCTTAGCTGTCTATATCCCCTTCCCTGAAGATGATTCCAACTCCACAAACCATGACCTGGTGAGTAACCTATATGTCCTGACTTTGTTATCCATTCATCCATTTGATGCCTATCATATATCAGTGCTGCTACCTACACCCACTAGTTGCCATAAAAGACTGACTGGCATTGCTCTGCATAGTGATGAAGCAGTTTTCATGTGGACTCATTCAGGTCACATTGTAAAAACCTCTCACTGTCTGGCTTGGATTAAGGTTTTGTCTCAAAATAAATGGATAAATTCTTGTTTGTGACAAGCAAAAAGAAATTAAGGATTATCTCCTGCAGTGTTGATAATTTTCTTCTTGTTTTCTTACTATTTTCATCTCAGCTGCTAATTAGCAATATTCTACAGCTTTGTGTTGTCTGTCGATAAAAATGTTATTGGTGGAACCTGCTCTGTGGCTGTCATACATTTGATTGTATATCATGTTAGCTATGGTACAGCTAAAGGTATAGGTAAAAGTTATATAGTTATAGTTATGTGTTTGGCAAGCAATAAGGTGTTGCATACAGACGGTGTCTTCAGTGTATTGCTTCATCATGCAGATTTGAGCTTTTCGCTGTGCCTACACAGAGAAACATTTTGACAACTATCCTCATCGGTGCTTTATCATGTCATAGTTTTCCTGTACAGAGCTTTTATTCAGCTTTCTATTTTTAGAATTTCTCGTCACTGCACCACTCTGTGCACCTTGTGCATTTATGTCTGTGTGATGAATTATGGGTGATGTAGTGTTGTAAGCATTGTTCCCCAGCTGAGGATGAGTGCACTCTCCAAAAGCCAGACAACACACAGAATTTGGTTCTTACATGAGCAGAATTTAGCTGTAGTGTTCAATGATTCATGAATAGCTCATATGTCTGCAGACATCTGAATATTCTCGGCAGCTCTGTCTGAGAGCAGGAAGATGTTAGAGAAAGGTTACCAGCCTGCCGTTAAAGAGCAGTGGGAGTGTTCCTCTGTTCATTACCCTGCTGAACCGAGTGTACAAGATAAGCTAGAGCTTTGGTCTTAGCCAGAGTTTCTCTGGTCTACTTTAGAGAAGTGCGGTGTAATGCCTCCCAGTTTGACCTCCTGCAGGGTGACCTCAGGGTGTTTGTTTGCACAGTGGTGGTGCATTGAAGGAAAGTAGGTCATCTGGGACAATATAGTGCCTGATATAGTATCATCTATGTTGTCAGCTTCAGTTTGGAAGCGAAGTTTGGAAGAGAGTTGGATTTTTCTAACAATCTCAATTTAGGTTACAGTGGATCTAACTCAATGACAACTGGAACAAAATGTGCAGTGGTGCAGCGCAAAATGTGAAACTAGAATCTAGTAAAAATGTTCCTCTTGTAATGTGTCAATGAGACGTTTTACTACAGAACGTAAATGTATTTTTTGTTGTTGTCATGTTTGCTTTACTATTATGAGTTATAGCTAATTTCAACCTCACTGACACTCAGCAGTGTGCATATAACCCCAACTAGCAGCCCGATGGCCCTGCTGTGTCACCATGGACTGTGGGGTGTTTTAGATGGGAATTTATCTAAACGGCTGTTAATGAGTAGCGAGTGACAGATGCCACTCCCTAATGTGTGCCCAGCCTCAGACCGCTAATGGACCATGTGCATATTGTTGACGGGTGTACATAGTTTGACATTGCTTTTTTTCATACCCACACCTTGGCACGTATCGCCTCCAAACCCAAGGCACTTTTAGAAATTGGCACTCCAAGCATTCTGGCACCAGACTGCCATGGTTAATAAATTCAGAACATTGTCAGAAATTACATTCATATGTACAGAGCCTCACCCTCTCACGCATTTAGAGCACACGCCTGGCTGAGGGGGAGGGGTGGGGGGGCAGTTCAATATTGACTGTAATAATAATGCCCAAATGGCATCAAGCTAAATGGCCAAGCTTGCTAGGAAGCTACCTTCCACTCCACACAGTGAAAATAACTCTCGCCCCACATCTCATCTCAGCCTTTATATGCAAACCAGTTGTCAGTGTAAACATGTGACTGATAATTTGACACTTTTTAATCATCCCTTCATTATGTCTGCCGTCTGAACCTGTTCAGACATCGCTCTCTAATATTTCCCACTCTGTTCTAATGGAACTAGAATAGCTCTCTTATAAACAGTGTCAAATTGGATTTATGAATGCACCCAACAAGACTTAACCAGAAATGCTACATTGTGCACACTGCCCTGTTGGATGGGCCAGGAGAATTGAATAGCATCATCTAGGCGGCTTACATGCTTCATGAACCAGATCTATTACGATAGATGAGAGGACATGCTGATGATTAGACATGAAATTATGTATCCCATTTTGGACTCTTCTCAGTAATCCTCATAGTCATCACAAAAACTTAACGTACAGGGATTCAGCTTCTTAAAATTTACAGCATCCTCCTCTGTGTCTTCTTTTACCACGCTTTACATAGCTTGCATAGGGCTTGGGTTTAATTCTGCAGTGGCAACAGTAAACTCAGATACCAGATGAAGAACAATGCAATCTTTCCCTTTTCAGCAGAGGTTGAACAATAGAGTACTTTGTAGGGCAGGTGTGCCAGCTTGGCCTCAGTTGTTGTACAGTGCTCACACTGTAGTCACAGGAGGAGTGCGAGAGAGAAAAACGCTGAGCTAGTTTGCTGTAGCAGCCAGCAGGTACGGCTGTAGAGCACAGTGCCATTTCACACCGCTCTGCTCTGCAGGCGCTTAGGTGGACTGAGCATTGATATGAAACCTGAGGTAGGGCGCTGAGAGGACCGGTGCTCGTCACAAGGCTGCAAATCCATGCAGATTTTTGCTCAGTGACACACCAGAACAGGGTTTATCTTCCAACACACAGAGGCACAGAAACCCTGCAGTCACCGTGGGCAAACTGTATACAGACAAGCTGACCTCTAGGCCTTGTGGATGCATTTGAAGAACAGAGAGCAGACTCTGCTGTTCGTGTGTTATTAGGTAGTGTAGTAGAAAGATACTGCAAGGAGAGAGAGTGATCTTAACGATTGATCTTGGTTGAAGGCTGAAATGTTTTAAACGTTTAACAACTGAAAGGTAGAATACTGTATCTGTTCCTTCTCATTTGCTTATGCTACACTGTCTACACAATGCATAGGTGCTGTAGCGCTGCTGTGAGTTGGAACACTGCAATACTGCAAAGTCACAGAGGCCTTAATGGCATGGGTCTGCTAGTCTTGTTAGTAAGGCTTGGTTAAATGCAGCAGCTCATTATAAATAGAAAGCAATTTCCTCCTCAGGCAGAACACAGGGCAAAGATTGGGGGTCCACTACCACCAGGAGGCACAAGTGAGTAACAGGATGCAGCGAGCACACACTTGCACACGTGCACGCGCACAAAAGGAGAAAGAGACAACAAACACAGACAAAAAAGTCACAGTAATTCCTCCATTCCTCTCTTGCTCAGCTCTCTGTTTCTTCTCTCATAGCCACTGTAATGGGAACGCATTCTGCATGTGACTGTGTCTCCTCCACACCCACCTTGTCTAGGGGACAGACAGATACTCCCCCCTCCAAAAGAGAGGGGGGGGGGGGGGCCTTCTTTTGCTTTAAGGTCACTTCTGACTTATCTATCTGAGACTCGACACCCGAGGCAGCTCCTGCTGAAGGTAGCTGAGCAAAAGCGCTCTGAAACAATGACCTTTTCATGGTGAATATGATTCATACGTCTCATCCTTCGTAAGGCAACATGCAGTGCATCGCGTCTGGTATCATGTAGTGTTCGCCTGTATCACTGTTATTGCATAACCCCAGAGCCGCAGAGCTATTTATTTTACTGGGGACAAAAGGACACTAGCATGTAAAGACTGAAATGACCGCACACCAAGCAATAGAGAGGTTGTTTGGAGGCCCGCAGAGACCTCACAGTTTGATTCCATTTCACAACTCAATGCTATCACAGTTGAGGAAGTATCAGAGTTTATAATCTAATTCATTTTGAATATTTTTCATAAGTGAATGCTTCAAAGAAAATAGTAATTACTACTCAAAATCTACCCACACACACAGACTGACTGCCCATTTTACATGTTGGTGCCTGGTTTTATTATACCTTATTTAATATGTGGGTGTCATGGAATTATTATGACACAATGAGCTAAGAAAGACTATATGGTTTGGTGTTATTTAGAGTTAATTGGGGGAGGGTCAGTTTGAAGCGATCCACTGCCTTCCCTGTTCAAGATTAACAAGTGAAAACAGCTTAATGCTAGTTACATGCTTGTCAGCTGTGAGCGTCTTGGCAAGTAATGTAATAATTGTGTTTTCTATGATGACTGTCATGAATACATACAACACCTCTAATCTTTTAGCAACACCTATGATAGAGATGACAAAGGGTTTGGAGTGGAAATATGTTACATTAGTTACATGTGTTTACGGTCTTGCAAATCTAATCAGATTTAGCTATTTTTGACCAGTGGCTATAGCTATCTATTGAGGAAACAGAAAACTAAGACAACATCGCTACCGTATTCAAGTTCCTATTTTTTTTTCTTTATTTTTAGCATGAAATCATACAAATAAAATGTCAAACTTTTATTATCAAATGACGTACAATCCACTGTTAAACATTACGATTGTAACATGAAAGTAATTCCTGTACTGAAAGAGACATATATAAAGCTTGTGCATATAAAATAGTGCTAGCATTATGGGGCACTATCTCACTAATAGTATATACTGGCCAAGTAGTCAAGGCAGGGCCGCCTGCAGGCCAGTAGGGGTCACCACCACAGGTTCAAGTACATGAGAGACAAACTACAGAATCAAACAGATCCCCTAAAGCTTACTACCACAGTCAATTCAAACATATTTAATTCAACATTGACTATAAAACCTCTTAGGCTCATTACAGAGTCTACGCAAGCAACACACACAGCAACGCAAGGTGCTTCTCACATTCCTGCCTGTGTAGCCTACACCAAACTTTGTAACACGATGCTAATGCATGTTGCATTGTCATGCGTTTTTCAGGTAGAGGCGCTATATGCAAATACTGCAAAATGAACAACTACAAACAAAGAAGTAGTCATTTCTGGTGTAAATACATACCAACAACCGTCATAGTGCCCGACTTGTAACTCGCTGCCAATGCCTGTTGACTGATCACAGTCACCCAGTACCTCAGTGTGACAGCCGCCGCTGAGAGGCATCCACCAGATTGCAGTGTTTCTTGTCATGGATAATCAGAGGCACGATACAGTGAAGGAGGTTTTCAAATTTTGATGCTGACATCCGAAAATATTGGAAATGCCTCTCTTCATCTAAGTTCCGCATGGGCAAAATGGCCCCATCGTATAATCCCCATCTGGCATTCTCAACCTATTTGAAGGACGAACGTATCATATTCTTTTCAGCTTTTTCTTTTAGATTGAGAAGTTATAAAAGATTCCTCTACAGTAGCCATTTTTACTGTAAATATTCCATTCAGGGTCACTCGCTCCAGACTAGTGGTTTTGCTTACATTAATGTATTGTGTTAACTATGTACCAGGCCTTACAGTCACTTGGAAAAACCAAGATCATAAAAACAGTAAAAGCAAATATTTCAAATATACACTTCTAGCCTCAAAAATCTAGTAAAATGGCACATGTATGATTATTATTTTCACATTAATACATTTCCCCCTTATTCCATCCAAGGGCATATTTACACAGATGGATAGATTGATAGATAGATACATACATACATATTTGTCTGTTCATCTTTCAACAGATTTAGGAAGCAAAAGAGAGATAGGTATTCCTAACACAGCACTTAAGACTGAGTGATTGTGGTGAAGCTGTGGTGAAGCTCGTCTGTAGTGTGGCATGCTATTGGAAAAGTACATTCTCGCTCAATGATCCCATTGTTTGTTTATTTGTAATAGTTATGACAGTAATGTTTGGAGTTTTCCAGAGAAAGGGCATGAATCTGTTTACATTCAAATTTGTTTGTGCTAAACTACAAGATTAATATTTTTCTTTGCTCCTAAAAGTTTTCAATAGTAGGCTACATTGTTTACATCCTTTTGCCAACTTTTTTACATCCTTTTTCCAAAATAACATGTAAACCACATACACCTTTGGCCTGGTTGTAAATGCTCCTCCTGTTTGAATGACAGGTGGTTTGCTGGCTAGATTCCTGTCAGATTCATGTTAGCTAGCTAGCCAGCTAACTGCGGCTCACGTGCCTTCAAATGAAATCAAGTTTAGCTTTATTTACTTACCATCAACTACCATATGGTTTGCTCATCACTTGCGCTTGGCCCATCGCAGAAAGAGGCATGCTGGCGATTGGCAGCCTTGTAGGAGGCCGCTGCCTGACAGGCCACACTGAGGGAACAAACGTCCCTGGGGCCCGTGCTTGACTTCTACAGTACTGCTTGGTGGTCTCAGGGCTCTGCGATGCCTAAACAGTGCATACAGTAACTCCCCTAAGTACTGCACATGGCAAAAAGTGTTACACACAAATGAATGAACCCCTAATGGTCCAAGGTGTGCACACACACCCTCAATCTTGCAAAACTTGTTTTATGTCAGCCATTTATGCTCGTACGACCTTGTACACGTGCTAAATCACATGACACACAACTGAGGATGACCAATTTTCTCCTAATATTCTCACTACGGCCAATTTCACAACTTTTGGCCAAAAGTTGCATTGCCAATCTTCAAGTAATTGCCTTTTATTTACCATGGACTGTCTGCATTTATGATAGCATGCATCCTATCCCTGTGTGCTTTGAAACACTGTACAAGTTCCCAATGTCAGTGTTGGCTACATATAGAATAATTAGTACATCACTGAGTCTCTATTTTGATGCTGTGATGTTATTCTGTTGTTACTATTGCTGGGTTTAGGGTAAAAGTTATGTGTAGATTTATTGACCAAGACTTGTCTTATGAGGTTGGCTGTGTAGTTGGAAGTGTCTGCGCTGGGGGAGTGTGTTTGATGAAGTGTATTTCCATATGAGGATTGGTGATATGTGTCAGTGTTTTGGCTGTGTATTGTGGTGAAGGAGTGTGTAAACGTGTACATGTGTACATGTGTGTGACAGAACAAGCAGTTGGCTGTGGGTGTAACTGTGGCTGGCACAAGCAGCAGTGTCTGGACTGTGGACTCCCATGGAGATGATGGTAGAAGTATGTGTTTAGTCACTTAACGTAACTGCTCATTTGTGGCTCACACTAGCACTGTCCCCGCTTGTTATCTGGAATGTGTATTTCTGCATGTGTGTGTGAGTGTGAGATTGTGTATTTGTGTGTGTCTGTGTGTGTGTGTGTGTGTGTGTGTGAGAGAGAGAGTAAGAGCGAGTAAATTGAGAGTAAGAGCTGTATTTGTTTTTATTTTGATATTGTGTGAAAGAGAGTGTGTTGTGCAACGGCAGTGGTGGAATTAGTGGTAGGATGACATTGTGTGTGTGTGTGTGTAGCAGGCCTTCTTCTTATGAATTCAGATTTTATTTTGGATTGTCTCAGGCTGTACAGAGAACACATTTCTTCCCCTTTAGGAGACACACTGCTTAATATTAGCTCTCTTGAAATTGTGGTGGAAGGACCATTTTTCCTCCATCTGCTTGTCAACTATAAGGAAACAGACAGACATGTGATTTACAGAATATTCTTCATGTTCAATAACAGTCAGCCCCATAATTTTGTTTTGTAGTAGAGGTTACCTACCATTAATGTAATAACTTCTTTCCTGTTAATCTATTAATCCTTACATTATTAGGTTTTATTACATTAAAGCTACACTAGGCAAGATTTTTAAGTAGAAATACACCCATATTATCCGCCTAAATAGAGGGGCTGCAATTTGTTTCCTTTAGTATAAAGCATCACAGATTTTATTTGTTTAGCACCTTTCATACATAGAATGCAGCTCAAAGTGCTTTACATTAGCACTAGAGAAAAAAACAAAACAAAAACAAATCCAGGTAATCCATTTATAATGATCACCAAAGACCTCTTCCACACATGTCCATCTCTTTTTCAGATGTAACATCATAGTTAAAGACCAAATATGGAGTAGGTGACAGTTGTGTATTGAATTCTGACTATTATTAGATTATCAGTGAAGTTATTACATCAATTAAATGAAACCTGAAATTTTCAACCTTCTCAGTATTGTAATAAAACACAATAATGTATTGATTATTATGTTAATGTGAAAAAAAGTTATGACATTATTGGTAGGTAACTTTTATTACATTAATGGGAAATTATGTTTATAGGATTAATGTACTATTAACTGCATATTGTTATTGTGTTAATGGTTTATTACATTAATGGAAATCACATTACATTAGCAGTATTGACACAGCTATTGTGTAAATAATGTTGGAAAATGAATGATTAGTGAGGCCTAATACCAGTTGTACCACCATCTTCATGGTCAAGCTTTATCTCTGCGTATTCTTTGTGAATGATCATGAACAGATTTCTCTTGCTCAGCTGTCTCCAGAGACTATCGCTACCTGGTTGAGGTTCTAGTCATAGATCGTCTGTCAATATGCACTTGACAAAATAGATGTTTCTTTCTTCCATTGTCACGCTGCTCTGAGCTTTCTTCACGTGATTCTGTGCAGAGGCATTAATAAGTAGTGTGGCTCTCAGACAGTGAGTCACTGCTCTGTGAACAGTGAACACGCATGTACACACATAAATAATTTGGGAGCATAAGTGTAACATTGGAGTCACCAGTGTATTAACTGGGCTAATATAAAGCATAAATTCACCGAAGAGGAACATGTTTGGTGGGCAGTTTTGGATGTCTGTTTTCAGGAATGAGAGTCTTGCATTCCGAATTGCACCACAAGTTACAAGGATGAGCGCAGATTACCATCATACACCTCATCCAAAATTATACATGTAGAATGGACCCCATGTATCTCTTATGCCAATTCCAAAGCTTGGTTGATTTATAACAGTGCCTTTTAAACTATTTATTAGCATTTTATTTCTCTAACCTTCTCAAACCCAACTAAATAATGAATTACTGATAATGACATTATAATAACTTGCAACAAATCAATAAATTAAATGACAAACTGAAGAATTTGTATCTGTGTGTGTGTGTGTGTGTGTGTGTTTGTGTGTGTGTGTGTGTGTGTGTCCCAGCTGAGTGAGTGAGTAAGAGGGAGACTGAACTAGACAGAGACTGAGAGAAATAAATTGAACATGCGAGTCATGATAACTAAGGATGACATCAAATCAAAATGGGAAGAACTGTTGTAGCCAAAACAAAGAAGAGAGATCACTCCCGCTCACAAACCAATAGGCAGAGAGCGAAGAGAAAGGCGCTGCTACATTTTAGATGAGTCGCGTTTTCCTTGATAGACCTTTTGACATCATGCCATGCTGGCATCGTAATTTAAAGCCTATTAGCTCAACATCAGCACAGATGCTTACTGCACAGGTTCAGTGGTACAACACTATTAATGTTAAAATATAGCCTTCTGCACCTTCTGTTTGAGCCAAAAGCCACAAATGATAGGACATTTCAGTCAAACCTAAGTGCTTCAGCTCTATGCCCATTTTTGAATTCTGCTAAGGCTGTTTGAGAGAGCGCTTGAGAAAGAAAGCGTACATGTGGCGTGAAGTGCAGTAGCCGACCAATGTTGCAGGATTGTAAAAAAGCAGATTTCAAAAGCTGATTGCTTGACTTCCTGAGTGCAGAGCTGAATAGCTCAAGTTGGGCTTTGGGGAGGTTATTTTAATTTCCTGAGTTCGGTCATTGCAGATTTCAGTGGCAGCCACGTCATGCATCCCCTCTTGCATGCACACAGATATGCAGGCACGGATACTTTTTCCTGCACGCAGATGTACATTAACTAAGCACTAAATTCATACAGAAACACAGAGAAACTATAATGTACTATATGCTGTATACTATAATGTACATGTTGGAACAATTACCTGAAAGGAAAGTGTGGGGGGTCCTATATGAGATTATTTTGTTTTCTGATCAGGTGGTGCAGTGTTCAGATAGTGGATTCAGCATTTCCTCCTTTTTCTACATCAACAATCACATCATTTTCATGCATGTGGCTGTTGTTGGCACAATTAAACAAGATCAGGCAAAGCTTTGATGGTTTTGCTAATGAGCTCGGCCCCTCACTTCACTACCCAAACTCTGCAAGCCTCATTAGAAACACCTCAGCGGAGCACCTACTTTGGGCTGACTGACAGATGGCTGGCCTGCGCAGAGCATTGTGTATTGTAGGATACTGACCCCGATGCTCTAAAAACACACTGCATTGAGTTACTGCTGCATAAGGCCAAACTCCCCGGCCTCTGACAGCTGCAGCGTGTTGTAGAGACTTGGAGAACTACATCTCCGCTGTAAAACAGTATGTCGATCATGTAACTTTAGGGCAAAACGAAATAATACATAGCAAACGTTACGCAACAGAAATTCAGTGTGATGTTTTCTTTCTTCGTGAAGACATTCACATAGTGTGGGTATACTTAAGATGACCTGCACTTGTTGTAGTGTTTTCCTTGGCAGAGTGACATGCACAACCTTTCAGTAGTTCCGCCTCCACAGTGCTTCACACACACACACACACACACATGCACACACACGTGCACACGCGTACACACTCAAACACACACACAGACGTTTGCACACATAGACACACGCACACACAAACATATTGACACCGGTGTATTAACTGATCAAGAGTGGAGCAGTATGTTGTTTAACACTCACATGAACGGACGTACTGTATACTGTATGTTGTAACGCGGCTGCTGGATTTCAGTGTTTTACTGAGGCAATGCATAGAAGCAAGACCTGTTTTTTATTGTTGGATGTGGTCAATAGTTCAGTGTTGAACGCCAGGGCAACTGAACCATAAAAAAAAAGATTACGTTTACCACGTACTGTAAGCTGTACATGAAATGTTATGTTCTCAACATGAACAACACAGCGCATTCTGTCTTTGACGATGAATGACAGTGAATTATAAATAATCTATGTTGAATATCATAATATTACTGTACATGGAATAACATGGTAATATAACAGGTATAACAGAGGGACAGAGACCTTTCAATTCACATGACCTCTACATACACACTGTGTGCTTAATCGCGATAAACACAAAACCCATGCATAGTACACAACAGCCATCCTGATGTAGGCTGCACGCTCAAGCACACTTATTTACTGTGCAAACCTGCAGGAGTAGGCGGTGAAGAAGCACTAAATGCTGGCTTGCCGTAACCCCCTGGCTTGCCTGGATGGCAATGACTGATCTATACAGACAGGGGAAGGAAAGAGAGTTAGCTAGAGATGAGGAGAGCATGGGGGAGGGAGATAACAAGAGTCAGAGGAGAGACAGAGTGATGTGGGAAGTCCTATACATGCCTGCCCATTGTGTACAGAATCCAGGATACAAAACGGCATTACAGAGTCACTTTGACACTCAAGAGATATCAAATTGTCACATCATGTCTAATAACTGGAGTTTTATATTGGTTGGTTGGTTAACAATGATAGATTATATGCATTGTGTCAGTGTGCTATTATGTTGTATACGTTGTGTCCATGCATTAATTCTATTAATTAAGTCTATTAATGTGGCTGGCATTTCTGTGTGTGTTGAAAGTGATATATAGCTTGTAGTTTGTTGTTGTGTTGTCTCTGCTAGGAAGCGTTCTGGTAATACGTGGATATCAAACATGCATGATGTCACTCTGACTCATGTGACTCTGGGCTCACTGCCACACGCACAGATGTGCCTTTTCATACACGCACATGCATTAACACTCTCCACTCATGTGGCCATGTCATCAAGAAATTCATGAAATAGCCTTCCCGTTGAATGTATTCCTGCCCATGGCTTGTAAAAAAGGAATACTTATCAGTTTAAGAATTCACATGTAGTCTAGTCAATATTTGCCAACTTGAACAGCTCTCTCCTAAACCAGAGGACAAAATTTGAATTTGAAATTTTGAATTTCACACCAACGTACAGCCTGGAGCTGCTCATAGGCTGGCTTTATCACAGGGTTTATCCGAAAATGTACATTAAAATGAGCTTAATATTGTAGTAGTGTTGTCAGCCTTGAACTCAAAAATGTATCCTACCATGATGACCAGGAAAACGTTTTAGATTCTGTTTTATAGTCATTGCAGCTTTTCCATCTTTTCCAATTCACTTTTATGCCAGTACTTGATTACGGCGATGTTTTATAGTCACATTACTCTTCCAGTGTTGTCGTGCCTTAGACATTATTAATCATGCAGCAATGAGATTTATTATAGATTGTAAAGTTCTCACTCAACATTATACTTTCTTGCGCTGTCCACTCGCAGACTAATTCATTGGTCCATTTTTTTTTAGCTTTATGTTTATTGAAGGTTTTAATAATTTCAGTCAATGCATGGTACATTTTTATCCATAAGGCATTTTTTTGGGTCTGCTTCCTATTGCGCTGTTAGGCGAAAGCGGCCGTATTTACTCTGGTCTCTTTTCATGGGATTCACTGCACAGAGTTTTACAGTTGAAAGAGTCGGTCTCTCTTGAGCAAACTCATAATGAAGCATCTTGTGTCAGATTCAATAAGGAACTGTCTTTTCTTTGTTTAGTCAAGATTTAACCAGGTTTGACCCTGTGAACCTGCTGTTTTG
This sequence comes from Centroberyx gerrardi, assembly GCF_048128805.1. Taxonomy (NCBI): domain Eukaryota; kingdom Metazoa; phylum Chordata; class Actinopteri; order Beryciformes; family Berycidae; genus Centroberyx; species Centroberyx gerrardi. The sequence continues at coordinate 19,166,812 of NC_136001.1, forward strand.
ATATACGACTACTGTCTTTTACACAGAATTCTTTACTTTCTTCTGTTTGTATGTGTGTTTTTTTATGTGATTGTGACTGTATTCTGACTTTGTACTTGGTTGTATGTTGGTCTGCATTTCTTATTTTGTCAATAGGACATTCCTGGGTGAATAAAGATTAAATAAAATACATTTGAAAAATAAATGGAGCTTTATAGCTGTGTGACATCACTGATTAGGGGGTGAGTTAACCTACCCAGCTAGTTTCTGGCTATGGAAGCATTATTAAATGTTCTATCAGTGTGTAGATCTGTTTATAGACTTGGGGGTTGTGAGTAATTTTGGTTCTGAGACTCAGGTTTACTCCTGGGCCCACACCAGGATCAGTTCCAGTAGGTGCTGCAGTTTAAGAATGGCTTTTATTTATATATTTTAAATATTTCTATCATGATGATATATGGACAAATGTGCTATAATTGCAAGACGAGACGTTTCGCTGTCTTGTCTTGTCTCATCTGCATTTCCTTTGTTTTCCCTGTGTATTCTGGATGATGACGCACCTCATGAGCATTGTGGACGAGCCTGTCTGAATTGTTTAATAGGTTAACATTACCATTATCTGCCTGGGTCAGTCATATGGCGAGTTATGTACGAGGATGCATGGTTCAGCGGGTTAGCATCCTTTTATCATATGGTGAGCTGTGCTGTGTGAGTGTGTGAGATGAACTGAGCTGTGCCTGTGGACATGAACATTCACCCTGTGGCAGGCGAGCGATGGGCTGCTCCGGCTGCGGGGGTTGAGGAGGAGCATGGATGCCGTGTGGCGTCCTACTCTGCATGGTTTTATGTGTTGTTAGCCTGCATTTTAACACACTATTATGTGGTGTGTGTGTGTGTGTGTGTGTGTGTATGTTGCATCCTGATACTCCCTTGGGTTGAGATATAGGTAATGCATACCTAGGAGAATTGCAGCTAGTGAAGTGAATGTGTTAGCTGTTGATAATATGTATATACAGTATTTGTCTACTGTATGTGGAAAGGAAACATACTACAGTAAGCCTCTTTACAGCACAAATAAACTGAGATGAGTCAGAGATATTTATGGTCATCCCCAAAGGCCTGTTTCCTCTCTCTCTTCCTCTTTCTCTCTCTCTCTCTCTCTCTCTCTCTCTCTCTCTCTCTTTCTCTCTCTCTCTTTCTATTTCTGCTACCCTGGATTAGCAGTTCAAGTTTGCTGATGAATGAATAAATGCCTGGTTAATCGAGAGGGAATGGCTATCATTTGCTATTAAACTTACATGCTTTCATGAACAAGGAAGTGGCTATTTGCATAAATTTGCCGTAGCTTGGAAAGCCAAACGTACGGTGCTGACAGTGACAACCTATTGCAAACTGGGCCTAAACTCTACAGTCCACACAGGAGAAAATATTCTACCTTTAGTTTATTGTTTAACTTCTAAATTCAAATAGTTGATGCACACTACAGTTTATTTTAATGCTGCTAAACAATAACCAAAATGGCTGATTACTACCACATGACTGTATCTTTGATAGGTATATGAACTAGCCGTGGAGCCTTATTAACACCAGCAGATTACTGCAGCAGTTGGTCATTTTGGTCTGTAAATGCCTCTATAATCGTTCACTTGTCACCCTGTCACTTTTCTTCCATCCCTATATGAATCGCTCTGCTCTCTCTGGCCCCTGCGGCCTGAGCATGCTCTGTCATAGATGCAGCAGCCGTGAGCTTAACTCAACCTTTTACTTCAGTAACAAAGAGGCCCATGTCTCTTATACTGGGCTAAGTGCTCCTCTCAATAAAGTAAACTGTTCGCAAAACGAGCCCCGCAGCCCACAATACTCCTGCATTTATGGTGTCCACGGAGAACATGGAGCGGGGGATTAAGGACTCCCTCAGGAAGTGTGTGTGTGTGTGTGTGTGTGTGTGTGTGTGTGTGTGTGTGAGAGAGAGAGAGAGAGAGAGAGAGAATGGCTTATTTTATAGTACGTTGTGTGTATTGTGTATTATATGAATGCAGTGGGCTCCTCATATGTGAAGAGCTAAATGACTGTGTCTAATACATTCACTATTCACTCCTTCCACTCTGCCTCTGGCTGTGAAAGAGACGTTTCTACTGACTTGGTATTAGAATAGTATAGAACAGTATGGACAGGCAGATATTATGAATACCAGGCAGAGTGTGGAGTGTACGTTGACCTGCCCTGCCTCATGCATAATGGATGCAGTGGGCCTCTCTCTGGTTTCATATCTCCTGGGAGGACCCCGGGCTGTCCTGAACAGCTGAGTCACTCTGGCATGGTCCACCTCATGCATACACACACATCTCACTCCACTGATACACCTGTCTCAGCAGCAGCCTCCCCCTCACATGGAGATACCACCTTCACCTCACTATGTGTGTGTTTTCATTTTGAGCTTGTACTTCCTGGTTCACTTCCAATCGACCTCAACCTGATGACTTATTGTTCCTGTGTTCTCTTTGTCTTTGAAACACCCTGAGAATGGTGCATTGCTGAGTTGCATTGTTGGTTCTAATCGCTCTCTCTGCCCTCTAAATAAAGGCATTTTATTCAAAGTACATTTTTCCCATTTTTTAACCTCTGTCAGAAAGATCCTCTGAGAAGAGTCAAAGCCATGAAACCTTTGTGTCTTGGTGCCTGACTGGAAGCTCATATTGCATTTAGGTTCCTTGGAATATACTCAGTGAGAAAGTGTGTGCAAGGCAGGCTCAAGAGGGCTTCTTTTTTCTTTGAAACACTTTATGGAAGAGCAAGATCCAATCTTCAAAATATTGTATCTTGCTTTGAAATAACGAAGCTATGACTTTGTGAATTTTGCTTTAATGTTATACAGTTATACAGTTCTGAGAATAAGTCCTCCAAAGTAGGGCAAAGTTTTTCAGACTCTATCAGAATAGTTGTGTAGTAGCCATACATTTAAAACTGCAATAGTCTAAGAAAAAATTCTGCCATTATTATTAACTGCAGTACTGCAGTTACTCCATGCTGAGGACTTGTTTTATACAGTAAAATGATGATATTAAAAAGTAAAAATATAATATGTATGGCATTTAGGCTTTGGCCTGTCCTTCAACTTAACATGACAGCGTTACAAGCATTACCTGAATAACCCCATGTTTTTCCATTACCTATGAAACATTTAAGCCTGCATGTATAATTACATCATACCTAAGAGCTGTAAAGTTAGGCCTATAATAATCTAAAAAACAATCAGATGGCCTCAGAAGCACACAGGAAGATAGTATCATAGAAGCCCCCTAGCTAACTATTCCTTTGATTATCTGAACAAATTTGCAGACAAAAGCAATATTAACAAAGCGTGTATACCTCAGGTAGCGTCACTGCTGTCACTATCAAGCAAATTTGGTTGGGACAACTCTGGGTGTCACTAAGCGATGTCAGGGAGGTCAGTTGTGTTCAGAGATTTTGTACTCCGGTGAAACTGTGAAAATGTGTTGAGACAAGGGTTTACACTCATCTGATTGAAAGTGTAAGAACCGAACATGATCAGTCAGTGGGGTCAGAATGTGATCGGGACACAGTGCGATTTTTCAGTCTAAACATGGCTGCTCTGGTTGAAGGATACTGTACAATGACCTTAGATACTCTAGAAGGATACTGTACAACGTAATGAGTGTTTTGAACCATTGTCTTGATTGGGCTGTTATATGAGGAGGGAACACCGCATGTAACATTGATCAACTGGATTATCTGCTTTTCCTAAGGCTTTCTTAGGCTAAACATGCCTGACTGGCTAATCCAAAACCATCCTGTGTGTGTGTGTGTGTGTGTGTGTGCGCGCGCAAACAACTATGTGTGTATGTTCCCATGTATTGATGCTTCTCTCATCGCTGTCATCTCTGTGATTGGCATTTACGTGACAATACGTGCCTCTTTAGTCTAGTTTTCTCTCAAGCCGTCTCATCTTTGTATTCTTCTCACAGTTCCTTTGTCTTTCAGTGGATTTGGCTGTCTCACTCCATTGAGCACATCCAAAAACATTACAGAGCTGAATTGTTTCATTAGTTTGACTCCATGTCATTTCTTCATCTCTCTGTGTGTGTCTGTATGTGTGTGTCTGTGTCTGTGTGTCTGTCTTTGAGTGTGTGTGCACATGTGAGTATGCATATTGTCCACCCAACATACACCCAACATATTAATACCGCCCTAATCTTTTTTCTATGATAATTCACCATATTTAGATTCCCTTGAAACCCACTGTCTTCTTTTTCTGTGTCTACAGGAAACAGTTGAGTATGCCTTCCTCATCATTTTCACAATCGAGACCTTTCTGAAGATTATCGCCTATGGTTTGGTGATGCACCAGAATGCGTATGTGAGAAACGGTTGGAACATGCTGGATTTTGTCATTGTCGTCATTGGGTAAGTGCTCAGATTCATTTACTTATTTCTAGTCATTTGAATCAAATATAGTGGAGAAAACACATCTGCTAAGTCCTAAGTGCCGCTCTATTGGCCGTTGCTTCAGCTGATTCAAGAGATGCGTCTGTGTTTGCGGACCAGGTCATGAGTTTTTGTTATTTCAGTTTGGGATTAGGATTTGCACTTTGATGTCTGTTTGACAGTTGCAATGTACAGTATTTCTGAGACAGGCAGACAGTGTTTAAGTTAAAGTTGCTTAAGCCTCTTCTCCAAGCGGCCGAGTGCTAATAGAGACCCTCATACACCCACAGTATATGACCCAGAAAAGACAGAGAGAATAAATCAGAGCTTTACCACCACTGGAGTGAGTCACCATCTCGCCATACTTCATCTCCTCTCCCACCCTCCCTCCCATCTTTCTCTCTCCTCTCCTCTCTTCTCTCCGACTGCCTTTTGCTCACACTCGCCCATCCTGCTCTGCTTTATCTCTCCAATTTTTTCTTATTACTTCCCCCTTCCATTTTGATCTCCCAAATTGTTGTACTTCATGCTTTACACTTCTCCACCTCACATTGCCCTCGTTCCTATCTCTCGCGTACTCTCCTCTTGTTATCTTCACCCTTATCACTGCCTCTCTTTTTCTCCACTATCTTTCTTCCTCCCTCTCTTCCCTCCATCTCTCCTCTAATACACACACAGTCCAGTGGGTAGCTAGGTCAGATCTCTGTCTGTATGTAGCATGCAGGGTTGATCTGCCATGCAGTCAAATGCAAAGACTGCTGCTCCTGCTATGAAGAGTGACTACTGCTGCTAAATCACTGAAATGGCACACTAAAATAAGCCTGTCAATATCTAATATCTAAATATAGCTGTGTCAATATAGCTCTGGAATGGGTACATTAAATCACGCAGGAGGTCAAGAATTGTTCAGCCCACAAGCCACATTATGTTACATTAGTATTTTTTTTATTTATGGCTATTACTATAATTTATTTAGGCTATACCAGTTCAATTAAAAGTTTAACAGATTTGTGTTTAAGAAATGTAAATTAATTGAGCAACAGAGATTTAAGAAAATTGAGAAATAGTCAAAAAAAAAAAGCTATTTATTTAGAAAATAGTGATGAAGAACATTGACAAAATAATTTGGCTTCACTGCTAAGAGAATCAGACATATCACATGTGTGTGAGAAAATGGGCAAGCTACTACATTCAGTAAAAAGGTGGCAATATGTAAAGGACGATATTCTTTTGGACATGACTAGATGTGTAATGAAAACCTCAGTGCCGGGCGGTCAGTCTTACTGCTCTGACTCAGTATAACATAAGTCTGAGCAGACTGTGCTTATAGGCCTAAAGAATTCCCTCCAGCCCCTATTGGCAGCTCCATTCAGTCCTTTTAGTACACAGCTTTGATGTGATGTGTTGAGATGATTTCCCCTCTTGGCTAGGTGAGGAATGTCTAACTGACTGTAATGAAGTGTCCTCTTTTATGGTAAGAGGTTCACTGCTGCACTAACAGACAATCACTGTGGTTTTACAATGTAACTACAGTAGCAGCCAGTTCTGCTTTCAGAGAGGTGCAGAGAGATGCTGCTGTGCAAAGTTAGACACCTCGGGGTGGGGGGCCCGTGTCATATCTTGTCAGGGGGCCCAGAATTCCTAGCATCACCCCAGGCTATGTATTTGAAAGATTTTGAGTAGCATTTTATTTTACAGTACAATACATAGGTAACTGTTTTGTAGGAAGAAGTAATTGCTGGTAATTGTTTTGTCATGTTCTAAAAAAAATACCAAGTAATTAATCTGTGTGTTCTGCAGAACTATTTACATAAACACAGTAATTTTGCAGTAACTAACCGATACTTTGTGGTACTAACAATCTCAAAGACAAAAAGCATCTCTTAAAGCAATATCGTTTGTTTAGTCAGCATTATTATATCAGTGACCAAATAATTAATGAGTAACACTGTGGGAACAGGAGTGTAAAATAAAGTGATGATGCTTACATTATAGTTTCGCAGTAACTAAACAATAGTAGAGGAATAGAGGTACCTAAAGATTATGATGCATTGGCAATTTCTCTAAGGCAATGCAGGTCAGAAAGTTTGCATTCAGCAGAAATATAGACAGGCAAATTAGACAAAATCAATGTGCCTAACATAGGAAGGAACAGAATGAAATGAAATGATGTTAAACCTAATTCTTGTGAAAATTGCACAAATATTTCATTTTAAAATGTTAATCCATCTCCTGTATCATAGCCTTAAGATTGAAAAAATACTTATATTAGCATGTTCTGGAACTCAGTTCAGGTACAAACCAAAGCTGAAATTTGCTGAACAGACTAATAAAAAATGTGCCTTATTTGAAGTGTGAGGTTCTTTCTTTGTTTTCCGACAGACTGTTCAGTGTTGTCTTGGAGGTTTTGACCAAAGATGAGAAGGTAGAGGTAGTTGGAGCTAATACCCACCCGTCGATGCACGGCCACGGGGGCAAGCCAGGTGGATTTGATGTTAAAGCCCTAAGAGCCTTCCGTGTGCTGCGACCCCTGCGGCTGGTCTCAGGAGTACCCAGTGAGTAACGACGACCTCTGACCTCCACGTGTGAACGCACAGCCAATCCCCCTCAACCCCGTGTCTCCAGCCTTCTCCCGAAGATTTGCCATTTTTTACCATATCTTCTGCTATTTTGTATAATGGCCCTAGCTCTTCTTCCCCACACATCCCCAGCTTCTTTTCCCCTGAATGCTAGGGAGTGTTTTGCCGGAAATATTTGTATTTGTGGGGTGAAGGGTTACACATGATGAGTCCATATGGTCTATGTGCCGTCCCTGAGGACTTTTTCTAAAAACAGACTGTCTAAATGAATGCCTTAGAGACATGAGCTCTGGATGCAGTAACAACAAACAAACTGAGAAAAACACTTCTGACACATTTCTCAGCTGTATGGTTGTTGTAAATGCACATTTATGTCTGCAGAAACATGGTAACAAATTTATACAAGATCCACACAAAGAGGTGGCGCTAATATTTCTACATTGTTGATGAACTGAATAAAATATCTGTTTTATGTCTTTGTTAGCCTGTCATGATGTTAACCATGTCAACTTCTATATATTTGGCTGTATCCACTGTCAACAGATAATAAGATATGATATGATATGATTATATTTCTTTTTTTTTTTAAATGAGGGTGAGCAGACTACTTACCTGTAATTTATTTTCCTTTATTTAGACAGTTGGAAAGTAGAGGGTGAAACGAAGCAAAAGGGAAAGCAATCTTAACCACTGGACTATCTGGGCATACAATAATTATTTTTGCAAAACTAACAGGCATAGAAACTGGTATCAACCAAAGTGAGTTAGCCAGTTTGTAGCTCTAATTAATTATTATTTATACAAACCTTTACACTATGCATACCCTCATACAATGGCAAAGCACACCCAGGCTCCATATAATCTGTGCATTTTCCTCCTTGCTTAGGTTTACAGGTGGTGTTGAACTCCATCATTAAAGCCATGGTCCCTCTCCTTCACATTGCCCTCCTGGTCTTGTTTGTCATTATCATCTATGCTATTATTGGCCTGGAGCTTTTCATCGGTAAAATGCACGCAACCTGCTATCTTCCCGGCGCAGGTACGCTCTCTTGACTGCACAGTGTTTGTCTGTTTTACGTCTAAAATCTAATCAACTTTATAGTCTACAGATTGTTGATTTTTTAAAGATAACCACAATTATTTTAAAGTAACCTGACCTTAAAATTATTGTGCACTAATTTTCTGTGAATATCAAGATACATTTCATCTCGATTGCAAAGGTAACATCTGCCTTATGCCTAATCTGAGAGAATATATGCTCAGTTACTAAATAAGCCTATGTGCATTACTCATCTCACATATTACAGCAAGCTAATTCAGTCTCCCACAAATTCATTGTAGAGTCAACAGGCAGAGTTAATGTTCCTCCAACACTGTTCTGATATTATTGCAACCAGTCTGCTGTGACTGAGGAATAGAATATAAATGTACTCTATTTGTCTCTAGTTGCAATTCTATGAGAAGAGAGGCACAGCACTCATATCGATCTATACAAACAACAAAAAGATAGATGGTGCATCTCTCTACAAACTAATATGCTAAGTTTAATATACTATAACTAATATAAGTCAGTCTGTGTAGTTCCCATTTATTTGAATGGAAGCCTACAGTGCATGCAACCTGTGTATTTCCTTCAAAGGCATTGGTGCCTTCCACTGTTATTGGTGATAGAGAAACTTTCATTAATCAGACATGGCAAGTCTCTTAAAATCATCTCAATTATATGAGGCTGATTACAAACAGTGCCTTTCTCTCTCTTTCTGTAGATACGTTAGCGGAGGAGGATCCAGCTCCTTGTGCAATCTCAGGACACGGGCGCCAATGCCCCATCAACGGCACCGAGTGCAGGGAGGGCTGGCACGGTCCCAACGGTGGTATCACCAACTTTGACAACTTCCTGTTTGCCATGCTGACGGTGTTCCAGTGCATCACCATGGAGGGCTGGACGGACGTGCTCTACTGGGTGAGTCTCCCAGTTCAACGACTGGTGACCCCCCACACGCCTTCAGCTCAGATGTCTATTTAGATCAGACACAGCGCAAAGATGTGACTGACGTTCTGATGATGAAGCTGTTTTTAGATGTTACCGGGCCTCCTCTCTTATCATTCTTATCTGATATGATTGATTTACTGAATGCATTCAACAATTCATCTAGAAATATGATGTTATCCTTGCACTATATTAGTATTCCCACAGTTCTCTGTTTTTCCCACTCTGAAAAGAAAGACTGCTTTTGTCCAACATGTTTTCTGCTCTTCTTTTCTGACATTTTCCAGCTTTAACAACTTATGTTACTCTCCTTTCTCTTCTTTTCTTTAATCCTTCTCTCTTTCCCTTCCCCTCCTAACCGTCTGGCGGTGCCTGTTCCTCCAGATGAACGATGCTATGGGCTTTGAGCTTCCATGGGTGTACTTTGTCAGTCTTGTGATCTTCGGCTCCTTTTTCGTTCTTAACCTGGTTTTGGGTGTGTTGAGCGGGTAAGCACCTTGTTCTCCGTGCAGACAGAGAGCTTCTGCTTGGTTGCAGGCCGGAGCTTCTCTGTCTCTATATGTGTTGCTGTCTGGTAACCGGCTGCTCTTGACTCCTGCAGGTCAACGATGCCATCGGATGGGAAACACCTTGGATTTATTTTGTTAGCCTGATCATACTGGGCTCCTTTTTCGTGCTTAACCTTGTGTTGGGTGTGTTAAGTGGGTAAGAGGCAGTTTGTGCAGTGGTTTTGGTGTGCTGTATGTCAAGTGTGTTTGCTGTGTATTGGTTGTTTCACACCATGGTGCTGTTTGCTGTGTATGGGGAACGGTGTTAGCCTGTAAAATGTATATGTTCTTTGGTGCACAGCGCATGAGAATCTTTATAGAAACATATAGGGGCATATCAAGCCAGTGATTGACTATAGTCAGGCAGGATCTTGAGCTAAATGTTATATATTGTTTCTTAGCCGTGCTTCTCTGACCTTTGTTGGCCTCCCACCACCATGTCCTTTCCACGGCAACTGCAAAGTGAGCATTTCCTCCCCCACCCCATCCCCAACCCACCCAACCTCCTGAGAGAGAAATTAATCTTATTCCTCGCCCTTCACTCCCTCTGCGCTCCTAAGCTCTCTCAAACCCCAGTTTGCTTTCCCAGCTCAGTGGAGTGGGGGTGGGGTATTACAGTAGAATTAACTCTGGATGGTTGACCAGCTAGCATAGCCTGATTTTAAAAGGGGATGGAAAAGTCAACAAGGTTAACATAATCATGAACTTGGACACTCTTGCAATCCTGTCGGCTGCTTGAGATAGGCATAATGAAGGAAGCATGCAGTCAAGGCTTCAGATTACCGGTGACAGAAATACAGTCTCTGTATTCATTATCTGCATCAACATTTTGAATTCATTTTAATGCATTTTTACAGATATAGCTTTGCTACATTCTTAACGTCAAGTGTCTTTATTTTTGTGTCAGAGTGAGAATTCTTTTTAAACCCAAAACATGCATATACTTCTCATATATTTGAGAGTTTCCACTGATGTTAAGCCATGATTTGATCACAGCTTAAATACAAATTTTCACTCAGTAATGACAAGTGTGACCTACCATGCATTACATATATTGACTTTATGATAGCTTCTTCCCTGACACCTTATGTAGTTTCACGGTATGTACTGGCAGTGTTTGTTTTATATAAACTGTGAATTGAGATGCTGTGCAAACACTGTATATCTCTTGAAGCCAAATTTTTACCTAAATTGCTCTCTGTATAAATAAGACACTGTATTGTGGAACCACTCCCCCGAACGATACACTAGGTCTCTGAATATAGTGATGTGTTGTCAATGAAAGGTGTACATCTCCCTCCAGTGGCTAGGGTTAAGAAAAACACACAAGACACTCAAAGGTTGTGATTGAAGTATTGGAATATACAGCATATGAAGGAGCTGAATATACAATGCTGTCATTTACTACTGAAACATTTCCCATTGTTATTGGTGAACTAGGATACACTTTGGGACTTTAGGACTTTTGTTCCATTTTCTGTGTGAAATAAATATGTTTGCTGTTTGCAGTGACTGTATGTTGATTTCTGTAAATGTGTATTTTTAATAATTTGTGTGTGTATGTGCGTGTATGGACATTTGTGTCTGTGTCTGCGTGTGCTTCTGCAAACCCAGAGAGTTCTCTAAGGAGAGAGAAAAGGCCAAAGCTCGTGGAGACTTCCAGAAGCTTCGTGAGAAGCAGCAGTTGGAGGAGGATCTGAAAGGTTACCTGGACTGGATCACTCAGGCCGAGGACATCGACCCTGAGAACGAGGATGAAGCCGATGAGGAGGGCAAGCGTAACCGTAAGCACCTATTCCTGCTCCCTCCTTCACACACCCTACAGTTAAGAACACAACTAACACTGCTTGAAGAGTAATAGTGCATTGCCATCTCAACTGTCCTCCATTATAGAACACTGAACGAATCTGATCTTGCCATATCAAGGAAAACAGCCAACACTGTGCATAATTGCACAGGTTCTTGGTTTGAGAGGGTTGTGTTTACTGTAACTGCATTTAGCGATCATTTTCTGTGCAGAGGAAGTGCAGGAGAGTGTGTAATCTAGGGCAAAACAGTGGGATAAAGCCAAAAGATCATTTTTTAGTTAAAGGAAAAATCCAGCTTAAAACACTTCAACACAGTCAAAAACACAGCTATTGGCAATGTACCTTGCATTTCTGCGTCCATTTTGTTGTTTGGTGGTGTATTTGTCTTATAACTGTGGATAACTGGCCAATTGTATGTTTGAGGTTGAGATATTTCCAGCAGCTACAATGGAGTTTAACAGGAGGAAAATGTTCAGTGATCTAAAACATCAACGGTAAATGGAAGGTTTTAGTGCCAGCCCCTTAGCATCAAAGAGAAAGGGCTTCTTTCTAGACTCACCATTTTGCACTGACTTTCAATAATAATACAGAGAGAAATCCATCGTAGAAGAGGCAGAGAGACCAAGTTCTCCACTGACAGTAGCCTCAATAGACCAGAATGCAATGCAGCCACAAGACACTTTGTGTGTTGAGTGAGGGACACGACTCTCTCTTTTTCTCAACTGTACTATGCTATCGCTATTGCTCTCTCCACCTACACATAAAACCCAGCTGAATACAGGTCCTAGCAGGTTTTCTGGGGGTTGTTGAAAGGCATTCTGGGAAATGTATGAAATCAATAACTGATGTAGAAGTAGACGAGGCAGGTTTAAGGGAAGTGGATACAGCAAAAAAAAAAAGGTAAAATACAACAGTTCATCCCAAAATAACCAGTGAAAGAGTATCTGAGGGTAGAATTTTAATTTAATAATGAAAGATTACCCAAAATATCTGAGTTGTCAGGTGACGACACTTTCACTGGCCATTTTACACATACATGCACTTGCATATACACACACACACTCACACATATATACATAGATATGTTATATTGTTGATTGTAGAACTGTTTTGATTAAATGGTAGTCTTTCTCTAAGGGTGTTCAATTTAAGTACTGGAAAGGCGTTTGAAGCAGAGTGTGCAGATTGTTATTATTTTCAACCTCAGTGTATGTCACTGCTGGTAGTGGAGCGTGCTGTGTGTACCGCTCGAGTTTGTCTGAGAAGGGAGAAAGGGAAAAATCATATTACTTGAGCAGAAGAAAAACTCCTAATCCAAATCCTCTTTATATAAGCAGCACACATGATGCAGAACAGAGAAACTGCAACTGCTCTAACCATATAGTTGGAGCGGAGGATCTCTCATCTCTCTCTCCCCTCCCCTCTCTCTCTCTCTCTCTCTCAGCTGGAGCTCAGTACGATCTCCCCTCACGCCATAAATTAAAGATATGAGCTTTAGAAAAGATACTCCCTGCCACCAATTTAAGTTTAGCATGTGCTGTCCACATACTGCTTCACTGTTGCCTCTTTCCACCTGTCCTCTATAAACTTGCTGTATAACGTTACTGCATTTTACTCCCAAGATTACAGCAACACCATTACCTTCATTACCATACAGTAAACATTTACAGCCAACACCACTTGAAAAATGCATTGTGAGGCCAATTGGAGGTATCTGGAGCTTTCAAACAGGCTCCTGTTTAAGATCGCTACGAGTGGAGGCTCCGTGTTGTGAGGAGGAAAGTCCATGGTGCTTTTCTTCAACATCCATCCTGGCTTTTGGTGTCTGTCAATGGGATATGAGCCCCTCCTAACATGTCAACATGTAAATGTTTTAATTTGCACTGTAACATGTTAGTATAGGGCCTCGTCACCTGCAGGCGCTTACTGTGACTAACAGCTCTCCATGTTATTCTTCTACCCCTCCTCAGTGTCTACAGTCCATGTGGCTCCCGATGGTCTTGCCATTGGCTATTGTTATTTTGAATACTGCTGTCGTGAATGTTGTTGTGGTGGTTTGTCTGCTCTGACCCATGTTGATAGCAGCCCATTCTCGCCCCCTTGTTCCTCTGCTGTGCGGTTGTGTCTGAATGCATGGGCTTGCATGCATTGCACATGAAGGGGTGACTCTGGCTGACCTTACTGAGAAGAAGAAAGGAAGGTTTGGGTGGTTCAGCCAGTCCTCCGACACTCATGGTAAATCCTGTGGTTTCCCTCCAATGTTGAGTTCTCTTGAGTTTTCGTGCATGTGTGTGCGTGTGTGTGTGTGTGTGCGTTTGGTGTGTGTGTGTGTGTGTGTTTGATGCTCCAATTCAGTGGTTCTCAACCTGAGGGTCGGGACCCCCCAGGGGGTCACAAGGTAATTTTAGGGGGTTTTTCTGATTCTTCTCAAATTTTTGCTTTTTTCTTGTGAAATACTGCATAGTTTAAAGCTTCTAGGCCTCCTCTGATGATCAAATGAAACAACCTGAAAAGGGAAAATTCTTTGGTTGAACTGTTCACCACCATATGCAGCCTATGATGGCGGGTCGCGAGTAGGCATCGCTTAATTTTAAGGGGTCACGAGCCAGAAAGGTTGGGAACCAGTGCTCTAATTTGTCTGATGCAGACAGAAATTTGCTCAAAATAATGAGATCAGAGTGCTGCCTGAACTCTGATCCTCCAAACTGGAAGGATTTTTTCCAAAGCAGAAAATTTGATCTGTTGCAGCCGCTGATAAACACCATACTGCTGCCTTGCATGCCATCTTGTGCTAGCACAAAAAAACATCAGGTTCACTTCCATCTGTCAGTGCAGAACCTCATTTATTTACTCAAATGTTTACTCAAAAGTCTACTGCTATTTTCTTCGCGAAGATATTATTGCTGAATAGATTGGTAGTGGATAGGTACAGACAGATATTCATTTTAAACATGACCAGTGAGTAGTAGCTCAAAAATTCCAATTGGAGCATCCCAAGTGAGTGTGTGCGTGTGTGTGTGTGTGTGTGTGTGTGTGTGTGTGTGTGTGTGCAGCCTAATATAATGCCTCATCACCCTGCTTGTGCTTTGCTATTGTGTTTGACCCTTCTGTCTGAGCATCACAGTCTTTTCGGTTTTTGTTTACTCCCTTTGTGTTGTTTCCTCTGTACCAACCCTCCCCCAAGGCCTTCTGTTCCAAACCGAAAGCGCCCAGCCTGTACTATCCCCCATAAAGAGGAGTCTGCTGAGGAATAGAAATACAGCGTGTGTTTGATAGCAGCCACACCCCATTTTCTTCCCATGTTCCATTTTGAAAGCGGGGGCTCAGTGTGAATATAGGAAACAGGGCTAAACCCAGATCACTACTCCAGCAGTCAGCACTATTCGCAGAGCTGAGAGCTGTCTGACGACTCAGGAATCAAAGCGAACACTCTCACACAAACTAAGCAGCGGTGTGCGCTCTCGACAGGCCGCGCTCCCTCGTACGAGTTAAAGCAGTGAGACGTTTCACACAGTCTTAATCATCATCTGTCTGTAGAGACACTCTTCCAAAGCACCGGGAGTGCTCTGAGAGCAGCATTTCAGAGACAGCTTTAAGAGCTCTGTCCTCCTCATCCTGCTCTCTTCTTCCCTCTACTCCTCATTGTCTGCATCAGTCAGCCCTCATAGAGCAGCTGTCCAGTCGCCTGTCCCATGTCAGCTCCCATTCAGCACTTGGTAAATGATAGTGATGATGACAATGATTGCACAGCAACAACTCTTAGCTCCTTCCTTTCTATGAGGTTAGTTTTGCTGCTTAAACAGGGTTTGGAAGAAAAAAAAAGTACAATCACCAGTAACCTTTTTCTTTTTCTTTCTTTTTCTTTTCAAATCGGCCACTATAAGACTGTTTATGATGCACTTAGATATAGTTTTTGGGGTGTAATCCCTCTTAGCTTTGCTGTTTTTTTTTTTGGTTTCTGAAATCGCTCAGAAATGCCTGGTGTGATGCAGGCAGTCCTCATTTCATTTCTTTTTCACTTCTCCCCTCGGGATGTGCTGTGTGTATTTTAGGAGTATTTGTGAAAAGTGCGTGTGATTTTTTTATTTTTTTTTGTGCATGATGTGTGCTTTGTTTGCTGCTGCAGCGAGCGTGCCAGCCAGCGAGACAGAATCTGTGAACACAGAGAATCCAAACGGGGAGGATGAGAAAACGCCGTGCTGCGGGCCTCTATGGTGAGAATGTGGAGCAACGTACACAACACACCTGAGACTAGCCACCAACCTACTAAGCTGTCTTTAAAAACAGAGCCACTGTTATTACATTACATTGCAGTCCTTCCTGATATGGCACTAGCTACAGATACTGAAAAACACAAGGCTCTCACATCACAGGCAGCTTTACTTTTTGATTTGAAATTGATAAAACCAAATAGGCTTTCTACAGGCAAGTTAGTGTTAACAATTCACCTATATCAGTGCAACTCATTCATATTGTGTTCCTGTCCTTTCATGCTACTGACTTTTTACTGTTGGACACACTTCATCTTGTGATTAATTGATGATCTTTATCTAACTGTCTATTAGATAACTTCTGCCTTCTACCAGCATTTCTAAACTTTGACCAATTCCTGATTCTTTCAGTCAAAAAATTTCAAAGTCAAAGTTCAGGTCAGTATACACTCTTGTGGCTCTGTGTCTCTGCATGATGTTATTGTAAGGTTTGTGTCTGCATGAGATTATACAGTCTCTTCTGTAAGTGCTTGGCTTTCACTGTACCCTCTTCTGTAGAGATTTTTAATGAGACTTTACTGTGGATGATAAATCAACGGCCCTTATAAAGTCAGCATGTACCATAAGGTATTTTTAGAGCATAGCCTTACGCAGTGTTTTTGAGCTCGTTTACTGTACAGCGTGACTTGCAAAAAAGATATTGACGCAGTTCCCCTATGGCCCTTCCCCCTCATTCCACTGCATTCATATTGTTTATGGAAACGAGCCATATTGATTTACCATAAAAAACACTGGAGTGATGCATTTATTCCTTTGTTTAGATATAATGTATGTAGCCAGATCCTAGCTGCTCCTGAATCACTTTATTAGTGAAGTGAGTCGCACTGACATTACTCTTTGCACTGACATTGCTCGCTTTACCTGCAGTCGGCGCTGGCGCCGCTGGAACAGGTGCTGCCGCAGGAAGTGCCGGTTGGCAGTAAAATCGGTGCCTTTCTATTGGCTGGTCATCATCCTGGTGTTCCTCAACACCCTCACCATATCGTCGGAGCACTACAACCAGCCTGACTGGCTGACACAAGTGCAGGGTGCGTACAGCTCCGCAGTGAATGAAGGGTTTCATTCCAAAATGATACAGAGCCATTTTTGGCATGGCTTTGATTTTGCTGCCTGAAATTCATGAGTGACTATTTCAAAATCTTTCAAAATTTGGTTCTGTGCTCAAAAACAGCTATTTTGTGAGTAAAGATCTTAAGTGGACTCTGGTTCTTTAACCTCGGACTAGGACTTGATCATGATAAGATCAATAATCTTGTTTAGGAACAAAATTCTGAATATACTGTTCATGTTACCTTACCTCCTTTATCTCACATTCCATGTAATTGTTTTTTATGTGTTTTTCTCTGATGTTTCAGATGTGGCCAACAAGGTGCTGTTGGCCCTGTTCACATGTGAAATGTTGGTGAAGATGTACAGTCTCGGGCTGCAGGCGTATTTTGTGTCGCTGTTCAACCGCTTTGACTGCTTTGTGGTGTGTGGCGGCATCACCGAGACTATTCTGGTGGAGCTGGAAATCATGTCGCCGCTCGGTATCTCTGTGTTCCGCTGCGTCCGCCTGCTGAGGATCTTCAAGGTCACACGGTAAGATCCATCACATGCTGTGTGCGTCTGTGTGTGTGTGTGTGTGTGTGTGTGTGTGTGGTGTTCAATTAATCACTTCTTTCTCTCTCTCTGTCTCTCTCTCTCTTGCTCACTCTTTCTCGCTGGTATTTTAGTCATTGGCAGTCTCTAAGTAACCTGGTGGCTTCTCTGCTCAACTCCATGAAGTCCATCGCTTCCCTGCTACTGCTGCTCTTCCTCTTCATCATCATCTTCTCCCTGCTGGGCATGCAGGTGTTTGGCGGCAAATTCAATTTCGACGAGACCCAGACGAAGAGGAGCACCTTTGACAACTTCCCCCAAGCCCTGCTCACTGTGTTTCAGGTGTGTGTTTACAGGCTGATGTAGAAATTCAATAGGCAGTGTAGTTAGGCTTGACACATTGCTGATGAAGATTGTATTATGGGTTATGATTCATTCAGATCCTGACTGGAGAAGACTGGAACGCTGTTATGTACGATGGAATCATGGCGTACGGTGGCCCTTCCTCCTCAGGGATGATCGTGTGCATTTACTTCATCATCCTCTTTATCTGTGGAAACTGTATCCTCTCACTGATGCTGACACGCCTTTAGCTGCTCCAGCCATAACACTGTCTCAGCTTCTTCTCACTAGTGTTAGTTGCATTATAGTTATTGGTAAGAAATAATAACTGTATTATTAGCTGGATAGTCAACTGGTATAAATTGCATTGCTAATCTTGCTCTCAGACCTTAACCCTAGCTCTAACCGTAGTTTTAGTTAGTATTTTCAGAGGAAGTTGTCCTTTACTGAACACTCTGCTTAGATATCCTCCTGAATGTCTTCTTGGCTATCGCTGTGGACAACCTGGCAGATGCCGAGTCTCTCAACACAGATGAAGGAGACAAGAAAGGGTGACAATTTGATCTTTCACTAAGTCTCTGTATGACAAATATTAACCTTGTTAATGTTAGTAACATAAGTGCCTGAGATGTTGGTAACTGCATGCTGACAGTGGTAACAAAATCAATATCTTTTTTGTTTATTACAGGGACAAAAAGGACGATGAGAAAGATGAGAAGGTACTATAAATTTCATTCAAACAATGAGCTGCAAGTTATACAGTATTTCACTTTTACAGTTTGAGGAGTTGTATACAATCGCACTCTTTTCACAACTTGACCGTCAGGAGGAAGAGGAGGAAAACGATGACAACGCAGTGGAGGAGGAGGACCCAGAGGTTCCAGCGGGACCGCGGCCGGCCATCTCTGAGCTGGTCAAGAAGGAGAAGATCACTCCCATCCCAGAAGGAAGTGCCTTCTTCATCTTCAGCAACACAAACCCGTAAGAAAAGACTCATGCATTCATACACCTGCACCGCACACATACTGTACACATACACACACACAGAGCTTACATTCCTCATTGCATCGAGGTTTCTTGCTATGCTGTATTTTCTCTGTGCTTCAGGATCCGTGTGGGATGCCACAAACTCATCAACCATCACATATTCACCAACCTCATCCTGGTGTTCATCATGCTCAGCTCTGTCTCACTCGCTGCTGAGGATCCTATCCGAAACTTCTCAGCACGCAATATTGTAAGTTCGCAAACTTTCCAACTAGTTTACCAAAGCAATTAATGTATGACTTTCAATAAATTATGTAGCAAAGACGAGTTTATTAGATGTTACATTAATAATACAGTCTACAACAGTAATGGTAGTTTAGCAAATTGGGCTTGTTTAGTGTCATAATAATAATTCTTTGACCCTTTTAGTAAACCCTCACCCAGTGATCCCTGTGTTTCACATAGTATTATTACGGTACTATGAACTAGAAAAAATCTATAATTTGTATTGTGTATGATGTGTGCCCTCACAAACCCTTTGCAGAAAGTGTTTAGAATGTTTTTTCCATTCAACTTGTTGTGATATGTTGTATGAACATGCACAATGTACTGTCTTTGTTAAACATGTACGTTGCTTTTTACAGATACTTGGTTACTTTGACTATGCTTTCACGGCTATCTTTACTGTTGAGATCGTTTTGAAGGTAAATGCCCTGTGTCCCCTGTCCGTGCTGTGACTAACTACACCCCAATAACACTCCAAACGTCTCGTTGCCTTCCAGGTCCTAGGCTATGCAGATTATGTCTTCACTAGTATGTTTACATTTGAGATCGTGTTGAAGGTAACCCCTTAAATGACAACGAGAGCCTTGCTGCATTCTCTCCTTGTGTGTCACCTGCCACTCAGTACAACCTGGCTTGTTTGTTTCCTTTCTCTTATTTGCTTTTTCTTCATGGCACCTCTTTTAAAAACAAACAAAAAAAAAACCATTGGAACTGTCATTAGCTACTTTGCACACACTAACGCAAACTCAAGATTTGTTCAAATTCCACTAATCAAAGAACTCATGTTGGGGGAAGGAAACATCGACATTACATACTAACATCGGTGTCATGTCATATTTGGGCAGTCAACGCTGAAATGATTTTGAATTTTGATGATGCAATTTTATGCAGATATGAAAAACATGACGCAACTCTTTGTGCAATGAAACAAATATTAATGGGCTGACAAGACATGTGGCATTGGCTGAAGTTGAGTTTGAAGTCATTTTCAGGGAGGTGTTCAAAGATGTAAAGTCAGCTCCAGTCAAAGCCAGCTCCATGCCTCTCATACTGACTGCTCTTCAGATTACCCATAAAAGAGGGGGCAAAACCAACCATGTTCCTGTCGAGCATGGTTCAGTCTGCTATCCCTGACTGAGTGCATAGAAATGTGGAGTTGTGTCCACAGCCAAATGGGCAAAGGCCTGCCAAGTCCGCCGCTGTTCAATTTTGAATTACCACCCTGTAGTCGTGCTCTTCGTTAGCACTCTCTCCCTCTCTCTACCTCTCTCTCGCTCTTGCCGGAGGTTCTGCAGGGCTCTACATTTTCATGCACTCGGAAAACGAATCCTTTACTTTTATTATTTGAATAAGAGTTATTTTGGCTGGTTTTTCTTCTCTGCCTGCTGATCTCTGAAGTTTTAATAGGGAGCTGCTTCCCCTTATTCTAAACTATTAAAGAACATAATGGAATGTGCTTTAAGACGACGGCCCACATGAATGTGACAGTAAGGGCATTCTACTTTCCAATCACTATAACCATAGCCCTTGCAGGTAGTAAATATCCCTGTTCAGCGTGGCAACAAACTGCATGTTTTATTGCCTCGTCCCATAGTGGATTGTGAAATGAATGACTTACTACTACATTCATGTAGTTAAGGGCTGTTGGGGTGGCGATGGTAGCTTTAGCCTCCTGTTTTACTGCTCTGAGCTCGCCACCCCGAATCAGAGTGATCTACAAGAGTGTGGAGACGTGTGTCTACAGAGTGTTGTGTGTGTGTGTGTGTGTGTGTTTGTGTGTGTGTGTGCGCAAGGGAGTGAGTGCTGTTTGTGAGTGTATATGTTTTTACTAGCTAACAGGCTCGTTTGTGTGTCTGCGTCTTCTGAAGTGTGAGGTGTAACTGTAACACTGTGTCTGTGTGTGTCTAGTGTACGGTGTGTTTGATGACGTGTATATGTGTGTGTTCTTCGTCATTTGCCCCTCTAACTTCCTCTGACCTCTCCTCAGATGACCACGTACGGAGCTTTCCTCCATAAAGGGGCCTTCTGCAGGAATTACTTCAACCTGCTGGACCTGCTGGTGGTGGGAGTGTCCCTCGTCTCCTTCGGTATTCAGTGAGTACCTACAAACGCAGATGCACTTGCCTCCTTTATCTTAGCTGATGGTAGTAGAAACAGTAGGGAGGCAGTACATGAGATTTAATAGTTTTTTTAAAAATGACACTACACCCTTATGTCGTCGTTCAGGTCCTCGGCCATCTCAGTGGTGAAGATTCTTAGGGTTCTTCGAGTTCTTCGACCCTTGAGGGCTATCAACCGAGCCAAAGGCCTAAAGGTGCGACGTCGTCACAAAGTCGTCCTCCAGCTCATCTACACTAATAACCATAATCATAGACTCTGTTTGTCAGTATGAATGCAATCTGCCAGTTTAACCTACTAACGTTTTATTCACTCTTCATTACAGCACGTGGTCCAGTGTGTGTTTGTGGCCATCAGAACCATCGGTAACATCATGATTGTCACCACGCTGCTTCAGTTCATGTTTGCCTGCATAGGGGTCCAGCTCTTCAAGGTCAGCAGCACTGAGGCTGAAAACAATCAGAGTTACAGATGAAACCAGAGATGTTTAAGTGATAATATGCAAGATTCTTGTTTTTCTTGATTGGTGATAAGCGGTCATTGCTTTGATGTTTTGGCACTGGTCCAACATCCTATAATAATAAAGACACTCAGGTTGAATCACTAGTGTATGGTATCAATTGGTGATAGAGTATAACAAAACAGCCATGTATTTATATGAAAAAAATTTGGATTATTACTTTACTAAGTTAATGGTCACGGTATGCATTATTAGAGTGACAGTGTTTTTGTTTTTCCCCCACAGGGAAAGTTCTATCGCTGTACAGATGAAGCCAAGTCCAGCCCAGAAGAGTGCAAGTTAGTTTTATTTCTTTACCTTGTACAACATATTACTTTCATTTATCATGTATCATGAATTGATTTGACTTGTAATGTTCCCTGAGCCTGCTTTGAGTCTCAACCTCCAAACTTTGACCATGCAACATGTCACTTTCTCTCAGGGGCACCTACATCCTGTATAAGGAGGGCGATGTGAACCAGCCGGCCATCCATAAACGACTGTGGCACAACAGCGAGTTCAACTTTGACAACGTGCTCATGGCCATGATGGCTCTGTTCACTGTGTCCACCTTCGAGGGCTGGCCTGCGTAAGATGCACACTTTTTGCTCCCATGTTTATGCTTTGGGATAAGAAGTTAAATCTCAGTATTTAGTAACGGCATATGACACTTCAGATATGATACCTGAGGGAAATCTTTGCTGCGTTGCATCTTTGTTGTTTCACCACATTCTCTCTCTGTTGCTGTCCGTTCACAGGTTACTATACAAGGCCATCGACTCCAACAGGGAGAACCTCGGCCCCATCTACAACTACCGCGTTGAGATCTCCATCTTCTTCATCATCTACATCATCATCATCGCTTTCTTTATGATGAACATCTTTGTAGGTTTTGTGATCGTCACATTTCAGGAACAAGGAGAGAAAGAGTACAAAAACTGTGAACTTGACAAGAACCAGGTCAGAGTCAGCATGTTTACACGTCTATTTATGTGTGTGTAAAGTGCTGGTGTGTGTGGAAGCAGTGTGTGGGTTTTATGTATGGATATGTATGATAAGCAGTAGGTAATCTGTATATATAGTTCTTAATGTATTATATAAGTATTGGAAAATGCTTAAATAGATTTTCAGATTTAAATCTATACATTTCTGAGGAGATCTGTTTTCCAGTTGGTAAATCTACACTTAACTCCACAGGAAACCTAGTACACTAAATCTCTCGAGTTTGTGGTTAATGTGAGTAGAAAAGACTGTACACAGTGGCGGGAGTTTCAACAATAATTCATATTTAGGTGCTTTTTCATTTTCATCTTGCTTTAAGCATTGGGATGTGCATACAGTGGGAATTAAGTCAGTAGAGTTTCAGTAGTTATCTGCAATTCTCAAATGCCAGTGTCCCATTTGGCAAATTTTCATGAAAATCCCCTTCTGGTTTGATCACATCCCGAGGATGGAGAGGATCTGATTAATCTGTTAGGCTATTACCTTTTGTCCGTTACACTGCAGGATCTAAGCTTACAATAGGCTTTGTTAGAGTCAAACAGGGCTATTAAGTCTTTTCTCAGCTGTGCAGTAAAACTAAGCACATTTATTTCTGTGCAGCGTCAATGCGTGGAGTACGCTCTGAAGGCTCGTCCACTGAGGAGGTACATCCCTAAGAACCCGTACCAGTACAAGTTCTGGTATGTGGTGAACTCCACCGGGTTTGAGTACATCATGTTTGTGCTCATCATGCTGAACACGCTCTGCCTGGCTGTACAGGTAAGAAGTCCGACTGTAATTACACCCCTGAAACCAAACCAGCTCTTAGAGTTCATTTACAAAATGCTATGAAATGCTGGGAAAGAAATCACTGTCTGTTCAAAATAATGGGGTCACACCTGACAGTGAGGATATTTTAACAATATTTATTTTATGATCTGTAATTTTTTTAATGATTTTTTTAAACAAGATCAGACACTACTTTGTATGTTATGTACCCTTTATTTTGATGTAAAATTAAATGTGATTTTATTATAAAAATATGAATTTATGCTTATATTTGTTTATGTTTATTTAGTTTGTAAACAAACATTGGAGCAAAGTAAAACTTTGTTCAGGTATGAGGGATGAAAAAGTTTCACAAATGCTTATTTTGAATCCTGCTCCTGTGTGTGTGGAAATTATGGGTGATAAATTCAATAACAATCCTATTTGTATAAAGTTAAAAATTCCTAAATAATATTAAATATTATTATAATAATAAATAATAAATATAAAAACAATATTCTCACTGTCAAGTTTGACCCATTCATTTGAATAGACATTTTGTGGAAGGATCAAGCACCAACTGGTCTGAATGCAATGGCCTACCTGCAAAATATGGAAAAAATCATCATTCATCATTCAATATCTCTAAAATATAGAGGAATCACTGTTATTTTATTACCAGTGACTTAATGATTACTTTAACTTTTGTGCTGTCATTTTGCAAGATTTTCTAAGATTTTTTTAAAACATATCACATTTTGGAACAAAACGCCTCATTTCATCAATCTATAGTAACTTCTTTTGTCTACAATCCACTGAAGTGCATTTCAAAATAACAGCAGCCGCTGACATCCTTTCCCCCTCTGTTCTTGTCTCACCATCCGTCCGTCTCTCCTCTGCAGCACTACGGCCAGTCGGCGCTCTTTAACTATGTAATGGACATTCTCAACATGGTCTTCACTGCTGTCTTCACTGTGGAAATGGTTCTCAAACTCATCGCTTTCAAACCCAGGGTGAGCTGCACACAGACACAAACACACACACACACACAAATACGTCCTTGTTTAATATACCCTTATTGTTACACAATTCTATTTGTAGAGTGTTTAAGAATAGAGCATCACATGTGAACGTGTGCATTTTGAACAGTCCATGAATGATTAGTGTTTTCCCCTTGACTGTCCTGCCTGGCCAACAGCTCTGTGTTCAGAAGAAGGACAGGATGCTAGTAAGAGACAGAGTGTGGGGTGCAGTGATGATGCAGTATATATCTTTCAGTGTGATAATCTGCTGTCTGTGACTGGGAAACAAATGACATACAGTTTTGATAGCTTACTCTGAGATAGCACATACTTTATGTTTGTTAAGTTCTTAGCAGTAGTGTTGTGGTGTGGTTTTATGCATGTAATATTAATATTTACATCTGGTTGGTGTGGATTTAGCACTCTGTAATATGTCCATGATCAACCACAAACTGTATGCATGAGTGCACTGAAATATTCAGCAGGGGTTCCAGTGTGTTTTTATGTTAATAGAAATAGATGAATTTCAGCGTGAGAGTTAAGACATGGTATTTTGTGCTAATCTCACCTCCGCCCTGCCCACTCGCCCGACCTCACTCAGGGGTATTTTGGGGACGCCTGGAATGTGTTCGACGCCCTGGTTGTGATTGGGAGCATAGTAGACATTGTTCTCAGTGAGATTGATGTAAGTAAGCCCCGCTTCGACGAGCCCCTCCGCTCTCTGACCTCTCTCTGTGTTCCGGGAGCCTCGGCTCACGTGGCAGGTTTCCACGGCGGGACTCGGGTTTCTTGCTTTCTCTCTGATCGCTCAAAGTCTTAACACGTTCTTGTCTCTTTTTTCCCTCTTTTTTTGCCCTCCCCTGACCCTGCCATTTCATCAAACCTTTTGCACATTCTCTCTCTTCCTCTCACTTTCTCCTCTTCCCTGATCATCTGTATTATTCTCTTTCATTCTGTATCA
Source organism: Centroberyx gerrardi (assembly GCF_048128805.1). NCBI lineage: Eukaryota > Metazoa > Chordata > Actinopteri > Beryciformes > Berycidae > Centroberyx > Centroberyx gerrardi. Next base: position 19,191,977 of record NC_136001.1, read on the forward strand.
CGCTCTGTCTCTCTCTTTCATTCCCATCTTTACCCATGCGTGTTGTGACTTGCATTAACAGCACTATTTCACTGATGCTTGGAACACGTTTGATGCCTTAATTGTTGTTGGTAGCGTCGTCGATATTGCTATCACTGAAGTTAATGTAAGTACTACTTTTTCTGCCTCCCATGTGGAACTGAAGCCTTACAATAAAGCCATATGGCAATCTCCAGCATTGTTCACAGTACCCAAGTGGTGATCTCTCACCATCATGCTTAACCAGTTTGAATTTGATTAGTGTCCTCCGGTGCGTTTAGTTGCACCCTCCACTTCAAAATGTAAGAGCTACCCTAACTTGATACTTAGCATGATAAAACTTCATATCATTATTAGTAGAAAGCTATGCACAGTTTGCCCAAGATTGTAAGGCGCCATTGGCTTTTTCTGTAAAGCTTCTGTTTGACCTTTCTCCATGTACAGTCCTGTTGCTGGAAGTGCTCTGTCTAGATTCTCTTGTCGGAATATTACAGCTTCTGCATGTCTAATCGTCAATAATGTGTTACAGTACCGTTTGTTACAGGAATCATGACATAATGAAGAACATGCCGATCGTTTACTCTTGACGTGACTGACAATATGTTTCAAAAGAGGTGTCCCACACATTTCCCTGGGAACCTAGGCCTGTATCTGGGTTAGAGCAGTTTGATTTACGATGTGTCCGACTGGTTGTCTAATTCTTACTCTTGTTCATTTTGTTTCCATAGAAACTTGTAGAGGCAAGTATGGCAATGATCCAAATGTCTTTTGTGTGTAACCTGTTTTATAACAACTTTATCTTTGGGACCCCTTTACAGTGCTAATGGATTAAAAACTAAATTAGTCATCTAGTCGTTTTATTGACTTGGGAAAAAAATAGATGTTTCTAATTCTGCAATACAGGAAAGCATAGATTTAATGTTAATCGAAATGTTGTTTCAACATTGATTAAAGTCAGTCAGTCACTCTCAAAATTCATGTCAAGACTCGATAAAATGGTGGATGACTACTTCTCTACTTTACCCAACTACAAAAATACTCTTCTTTCTATGGCTTGGCTGGACAGTGTTCTGCACAAAAACACCTAAAAACGAAGACTAAACGTCTTAATGTGATCTACTTTGCTGTGTTGTGCTTTGGGTTTACCTGGTAAAAATAAAGCTACTATAGAGGTTCAAACTCATAGTCCAAGACACAGACACATGCCAGGGATGCTACGGGAGCAACATTTCACCACGTTTTTTGGGAATAGATATGGTGATGGTGCTTATTATAGGTGCAGTGTACCAAAGTCTCACTGCTCAACCTTCCCCCATCCCCACAGCCCTTCTGAGTGCTCTAGTTTCTGAGCTGCAGTGCTGTTTTTCTGGAGTTATATTTCATATTTCAGTGTTTCTGTGTTTGTGTTCCAAATTGTGCGTCTGCATGAATGTCTGTGGATAAGCACTAACTTTGTTAAAAATGTACTGTGGTACACGTGGGTTATCTGTTTTTATGCATGTGTGTTTTCTGTGTGTGTATGTACTTGAGCGTGTGCGTGTCTGTGCGTGTGTATGTGTGTATGATGTGAATGTTGGTGACATGATGTTGATTTCACAAGGCCTTTCATAGTGGATCTTGTGAGGCACCTTTCACCCACCACTGACTATTGTTTCTGGTTTGCTGTCATTGCATGTGGCTGCTCCTCTTTGTGTCATAGACATACACCAACTAGATCAGATATTATGCTATTCCATTTACTCGTTCGTAATAGCTGATCTACAATGTATTTTATTTTGTTTTTGCTATTTGCTTGCCTGTACCTAATCCATTCGTGAGTTGCGTGATTGTTTGGCTGCTCACCTGAACACTGTGACCTCTCTGAATGCATGCTGAGGAGTGTCAGGCGTTCACCTCATCCCCTAACACCCTGTCCATGTCCCGCCTCTCACAGATGGCGCTCGGCCACCCGCTCCATTCTCCTCCGGTCAGTTTCTCCCATAGAGCCTTTGTGAAGTTTGCCCTTTCTCTCTTGCCATACCGCTCGATTTTTCCCTCCAGACAGAATGGCCCTGGAGCTCAGAGCTTGGACTTGTCCGTCCTACACAACGTTGAGGACAGATGTAGAATCTGTAAAGAACATTCTCCATCTGAAAATTTGGACACAACTTGAGATGTTCAAAAATGTTATTGTTTCTTTTCCTTTCCGTTGTGTAGGCCGCTGCGGCTTCACATGCGCCTAATGTAAGGCATCAATATTAGGTAAACTAATCCAATCAAGTCATGTAGCGATACGATCAAAGCTGGATTGATATCAAAGATGTATCACCATTAGGTTTAAAACTTAGATGAGGCTTCACTTACGGTCCTCAAATTAAAGAAAAAGCATTCTTTCATGATGCAGTTATCAGGTAAGATTCTGTAAACTAAAGCTTCATCAGTGGATCGGAAGACACTTAAAGCAGTCCTGACTGTTTTGATAATATCGTTTACGCTGATGGTGGTTTATTGCAGCTGAGTCTGAGGTTCTTTGATGATCTTGTGTTTGTGTCTCTGTGAGTGATTGTCTCTGTGTTCTGTTCTGTCTTCCTGTAGTGAGCTCTTAAAGCTCAGAATGGAGCTCATGTGTAGAGCAGGTGTGTAGACTCCAGTCAGGTGCATGACCACCTCTACAGTACCTATCTATCCGCTCTCCCTCTTTACATCTCTGTCTTTTCTCTTTTTCCCTCTTTCAGTATGTCTCAGTCTGTCTGTTTTTATTTTCGTCAGTAGTATTTGTTTCTATCTCTTTCTAGCTCTGTTTTCCTCTCCTTCCCACTCCCTCCCTCCCTCTCTCTCTGTCTCTCTCTCTCTCTCTCTCTTTCACTCACTCACCTCTTTCTGCACTGGACTGTGAGAGCGCCCTCCTGTGGCAGCTTTGTTGCAGGGCACTGTTGACATGCATGGGTTGCTGCATTGCTATCAGTTCACCATTGGCTCCTCATCGTCAAAATGTCTTGCGTGTGTGTGCAGTGCTTCTCTGCAACGTGGCGATGCTCAACGCATGCTCCATCAACGCTGTGGCCAGGATTACCTAAAGAACCTCCTCAAGCTAATTCTACATTTTATCATTTCTGCCCATGCTGCACTTCATACTGACAGTTTGTGAAGTACTGTGCTGAGGGAATTGAATGAAGCCATATCTGTCTGGAGTATCTCTTAGTTTCCAGTGCTGAGCGCTACCTTCTGCTGACATTAGGCCTATTCAATGTTGAGTTACTCCTACTTTTGCTGTAAAATCATATATCATAATGCAGGTTCAGCGTAAGCACTACTGCGATAGATACTATTTTTACTTTATTATGCACCTGGCCTCTCTCTGAATGCAATATACACTCTGGATACTGTCAATATCCTATAACTTAAGGGTGTTATTACTAACTGTTTCATCAAATAATAATTGTGTATGGGTGTGGATTTGTGTGAGAGACTGGGTAGATTAATATTTTTATTATGTTTTGTTTTGGTCAGCGAGTATTTGTTTCATTTCAGCCACTTAAAAACATCATTTTCAAAACAACTTGGTTTACATGAATTCATTACAACGCAGATGAGAGTGACGTTGCAGTTGTCTTACACTGTTGGCATTTCCTCTTGACATACAGTCAATGTTCTACAGTCTTTTGGTGTGTGGCAATAATGATGCATCGTGCACACAATGTATGATTTCCGTCTAGTCAAGTCATATGTTGATGTGTATTTGCCTGTATCTCAAGCCTTTTTTGATGAGATACAGGAAAAATAAACCATTAGCTATGAATCTGGGCTGTGTGCCAATAACTAACTTATAGTGCTTTTATCACGACATGAATTCATGAAATTTGTTATGTCAGTCAGTCAGCTTTTCATTAACATTGTCAGTAGAGCGCCAAGCATTTCAACCATTAAAACCATTTAATCGCATCAGTCATGGCCATTACACAGGGGGAGTGATAAAGTTGTGTGCCAGTCTTAAATGTTAATTAGTATTTAAGTAATTTCATGTTGTTTGTCAGTCTTACATGCAATTGTAAGTCCTACATAGGACTTTTGTTAAGCGTTACAAACCTGTTGTGTGGCAGTGTTAAACGTTTAAAGCATTAAGATTATGTTTCATGTCTGTCATTATTTTAAGTGTACATAGGTTGTGATATGCTGTCGATGAATGTCCGTCTTTGATGTCATAGTGTAACAATAAGATAGTTTTGTCCTGTCAGTTTTATATTTTATGTGAGAAGAGTAGTGATCTAGTTCTGTCTACGTCTTGAATGACATGTCCTGGCGTGTGATAAAGACTTTTAAAATGTTATGTGTAAGTGTTTAGCCCAACATGTGGGAGACCTGCGGGTTGTAGTAACTTTGTATAAGTCATTAATACAGGTCTTTGATTTTAAAGCCAACGGAGACTCCTCAGGTGGATGAGACGGGGGTAAGATGCTCCGCCCCCCCTCTCAGGGCCATGCCCATGTTTAGATTTGCATTTGTTTCTTTGTTTGTTATTTTTCTGTTGTCTACAATACCTCCTATGATCTATTGTATTGCTTATTTCAATTTCATTTATGTTCTCATGGTAAGGTCTCCATTCTCTGTATTTTGATTTCTCACATTTGTTTTCAGATGTTTTGTTTGTTTGTTTGCATATATCCTCAAGAATTTGCTCTTCATTTTCCTAACTGTTTGGAGTTATTTTTAAGGAGAGTGTGTCACTCAAACGTGGCAGTGTGTGTCCCGTTAGGTGGGAGCGGTTTTGGGCCGCTCCTCACGTTTGTACCGTTGACACTGCTACATGGTCTCTGCCACCATTCTTGCGTGTGGTAGTGACCCATGGATGACCCCTGGGATCAGGTCACCCAGCTTTGACCTTTGAACCTCCTGGCTGACCCGTTAGGGTTGGTCCCACTGTGACTCCGCATGCAGTGACTCTGGACTGAGGGTGCCATGCTTGTGCAGATGTGTCCTGTCAAGTATGGCAAGGTTTTTCCAGCATGCTTGCCTCCTTGCTTCCTCCCCTGTAGGTCTGTACAGTGACAGAGCTCCTGACAGTGCTTTGGACACAGACTGACAGAAACATATTAGCTGCAGCTACACTGCATGAGAGACTACGCTCACTCTGTATCACTCTCATTTTGTATCAGCTACATCTTTACCAGAACCACTTTTGGTCTCAAATCAAGGGCCATATATGTGATTTATAAAACTGCTGCAGTTTGAACATCTGTCATAAAATTGGTGGTTGGCACTGAACAAGAAATTGAAGCTTTGTTCAAATTCAAAACTACTTTTCTCTAAAAGCTTTAATGGTTTTCCATGACATAAAGATGCAGTGCTGCTTTTTCAGCCCATATGTATCTTGTACTCAGGTCTCAGTTTAGACCTCATAATCATAACCAGTAAAGCACAGCCAGGTACTCTCTGTACAGTAAATACACTACTGCTCTCCCATCCTCTGACTCGGGATTCATTCCCCACAGAACACTGAGGACAGCGCTCGCATCTCCATCACCTTCTTCCGTCTGTTTCGAGTCATGCGATTGGTCAAGCTGCTAAGCAGAGGGGAGGGCATTCGTACCCTGCTGTGGACTTTCATCAAATCCTTCCAGGTGAGGCCTGGTACTACTATTAGCCGATCATTGACTTGAGGGAAACATCCAAGTCACTAATGCATTAATATCAATGTTTTTCTACTTCCTTTCACTCCTTTTGCCTTTAGGCCCTGCCATATGTTGCTCTTCTGATAGCCATGCTGTTCTTCATCTATGCTGTTATTGGCATGCAGGTTGGTAACGAAACTTGATGGAAAAAGGCTTTCCTCTCAGTCTTACCTTGGTTGCTTTTGCAGTTATATTCTGGACAACATTTCTATTTCAGGTGTTTGGTAAGATTGCCATGGTGGACGGCACTCACATCAACAGAAACAACAACTTCCAGACCTTCCCTCAGGCCGTGCTGCTGCTCTTCAGGTCTGCAGGGGTCAGGGGTCATGAGGAATTGAATATAGTGTGTTTTACTTTTCTGGGTCTTGCTGAGTGATAAATGCATTCTTCCCCAGGTGTGCCACGGGTGAGGCATGGCAAGAGATCATGTTGGCATGTATGCCAGGCAAACTGTGTGACCCAGAGTCAGACTACAACCCTGGGGAGGAGATGACTTGTGGCAGTGGATTTGCCATCATCTACTTCATCACCTTCTACATGCTCTGCGCCTTCCTGGTACACATGTTCAGTATACTGTACTGTGCCTAGTATTACTTCCTGCACTGTCACCAGGGCGCTGTAGGGGGCACTGTAGTGACATTTCACATTTTAAATCTACTATGTCTTTTACCACTTACAACAGCTCAACATCATTTGGACTAGTATACATAATAGTATACATCCATTTATTTGGATGTATGTATGCTGTACATAAACCTATACAGTATATATGTATATCAAAACACATACTATATCTATCAAGAGGTAGGACTTTTTGGTCACAATTCACAACCCTATCCGACATGGATTATGGCTGATATCTACACTTTTACAAACTCTGCTGACTGCACTTGTTGTGATACACACATTCCCACAGTTCTTCACACTGTAGAAATAAAGAGATGTAAAAGCACCACAAAACTAAACATACTGACTAAGACATTTTCTTGTGCTTCTCCAGATTATCAACTTGTTTGTGGCCGTCATCATGGACAACTTTGACTATCTAACACGTGATTGGTCCATTCTCGGCCCACACCACTTAGATGAGTTCAAGAGAATCTGGTCAGAGTATGACCCAGAGGCAAAGTATGTGCTTTATTACGTATCTGAAGTAATTCACATTCATGCTTGTGTACAGAAGTGTGTCCCTCAGAAGGTGCATTGACAAGTGACCTTTTACGTCTGGCTTTTCTCTCACACAGGGGCAGAATTAAACATCTGGATGTTGTAACCCTGCTCCGTCGAATCCAACCTCCTCTCGGCTTTGGCAAACTGTGTCCTCATAGAGTGGCTTGCAAGGTCTCTTCTCCACTCCTCTCTTCTCCTCTTCTCTTTTCTTCTCTTCTCTTTCTCTTCTTACACACACACATGCACACAAGCAAACCGATTATTTAGCTTTCCAGTTCTACCATGTTAAAGTCCTGTAACCACTCTCTCTTTCAGAGACTGGTAGCCATGAACATGCCTCTGAACAGTGACGGCACAGTCATGTTCAACGCCACTCTGTTTGCATTGGTGCGCACGGCCCTGAAGATCAAAACAGATGGTATGAGACAAATAAGCACAAATCACACCACACTGTACTGCTGCTGAAACACACATACACATGTACTGCTGACGCACACACACTCCAATGTTCTCCATTACCTGTAATTACGAGCTTGTGTCGACTGAAAATGGCTGTGAACTGGTGTGCTCGTTTCTCAGGGAGGTTTTTTCCCCTGTGGTGCAGGTAATCTAGAGCAGGCTAACGAAGAGCTGCGGGCTGTCATCAAGAAAATCTGGAAGAGAACCAGCATGAAGCTGCTGGATCAAGTGGTTCCCCCTGCTGGTGGTTAGTGGAATCGGCCCGTGTCTGTCAGAAGAAATCACATATGCCTGATAGCACTTCTGTTATACTTTGACACACAATCCTAACTAAATGAACCTGCACAAAATCACACATGACAAGTGGACATAGTGATTGCATCCACCGATTCACATGCTGTGTGTATAGAATTACAGGAAACAAGAAACTGCTCTTTCATAACGACGCTCCAAAATAAAAAAAAGACTCACTCACACATATGGTGCAACGTCAAACACACACTGTAGAGTGCACACACCCAGACAGACTCAAGCACACATACACACAAATAAAGCTGTATCCTGCTGTTTCTGCTCTGCTCATGTTCTCCTGGTTGCCCTTCAGCAGTGTGTTCTTATCCATGTGTGTTTGATCCACACTCCTCCCTCCTGCCCTGGATGCTGATGGAGGCCACTGACTGTCTGCTGGGCTTTGGGCTTGCATGGCCTTGTAGACCACTGTGCAAGTGCATGCTCTGTCTTTCTCACTAATCTCTCTCTCTCTCTCTTTCCCTATCTCTCATCTTGCTTTACATCTCTCTCGCTCTGTCCTCTCTGTCTCTCTCTGTTGTCTTAATCTCTGTCCTTTTTCTCACTGCTTGAGCTTCCACAGCTTCTTTTCCTTATACTGTTTATCTATGTATCCAAAACTCTTAAGTACTTCAGAATATTCTGAAGCAGTTCTGTTTTAGGGTGGTGGCATGGAACTAGTGTTGCCTCTCTCTCCGATCTCTGTCCCCAGCGTGCTTGTTTAAAGTGACTCAGACCCCTGCTTCAGAATGATTCTCACGCACTCACGCACATACTCTTTTAAAAAAAAAAAAAAAAATCCACTGGACAAAAAGTACACCATACATGCAAACACACACACCCATACACTGTTTCAGGTTCTTGCTGAAGTATTCACTGACTCATATTCACATACATCACATGACACAAGCACATAACATGAGCGCAAACACAAACATGTACACTAACATACTGACATGTATGCCTAGGTCTGCTTGCTTGCATGTGCTAAAGTAGTAGAGTAAATGGCATCCTCGGACATACGTTTTAACACAGAAGCTGTCCAAACACCCCGCTCTCTCCCAACAAAACATATCTAAAAAATATGTTTGAGTGCATCCAAAAAAGTGGCTCAAACTAAATCTTGCCTAAATATTGAACAATTCATCTGTCATCTAATAATAATGCAGTTAAATAGCACTACTAATTATACAGATTGAAAATAAGGAGTAGTTTGAGACATAAATCATGAGCCTATTTGACCCTAATTGTGCTTTTTCTGTTCTCTCTATCATTAGCCCACCATTGGGGGATAGAGAGAAGCTACAGTGGCAATATTACTGACAGCTATTACACACATTAATAGGTGTTTGAGCATTTATTTGCACCATCCTTTGTAAGTTAAAATCAAACATATAATATAGAAGATCTACCTTGGATCATCTAAATCTCTTCCAAAGTAGGCACACTGTACACAACTGAAGACACTGTAGCATATATTTGGTTTTCTGTTCTCTTTGGACTACAGATAAGGATCTCAGGTGGTACAGATCGAGGTACAGTATATACACCATCAAGATGGATGTATATGATGTGGATATAAATCATGTGGGTGGGCATTGATGAGTGCATCACATTTACAGCAGGGGGTGCTGCCCAGTGTGTTGAGGAGAAGGGGCGAGGGGAAGGGTCATGGACAGGCTCTCTCTCTCAGGGTGCTGTGTAGTGACCTGCTGACACAGGAAGCGTTTGTGTGGTCTGTTCACTCAGATGATGAGGTAACCGTGGGGAAGTTCTATGCCACCTTCCTGATACAGGACTACTTTAGGAAATTCAAGAAACGTAAAGAGGAAGGCCTGGTGGGTGCACACCCCTCCCAAAACAACACAGCCATTGCTCTACAGGTGAGCCTCACAGTGTGTGTGTGTGTGTGTGTGTGTGCGTGTGTGTGTGCGTGTGTGTGCGTGTGCGTGTGCATGTGTGCATGTGAGTGTCTGAGAGAGAGAGAATATTGGGGAAAATGTGTGAAAACATTTATGAACGTTTTAATATGATGAAATGATGTCTGTAAAAGTTGTCTTTGTGCATTTCATTTAAATATCATTAAGTGTGCTAATGTTATGGTTTATGATTCAGCAGGTCATTCATGATCAAAGATATTGGTGTACAGTATGAATCTGTTCCTGTGATTTACGTGTCTCTAGTGTGTGAACTTTACCACTGTTACTCATGTCCCTGCGTCCTTTTATGTCATAGATGTTGATGTTAAGTGTGTGTCACTGTCTCCATCCATTACCATCGTCATTACACGTGTTTTTTGTGCATCACAAGTCACCCATCGGCTCACAAAGTTCATATGCCAAGCTTGTTTCCATTTCCTTTATCTTTGGCTTAAATACCATACATCATTGTTGGACGATCAACACGATCGATCCTATTATTATTTCCCCTACCAGCCTATAGTTTGTTTACAATGAAAGCTTTGTGTATTTCTTGCTAATTTGGTTACTTACACTAAAAGGAAAGGAAAATAAATAAATGTAATTGATTTTCAATGCATTCACAAAAGCAAATGTTAGAGAAGGCACAGCTGGGTGCTACACAACACATCTCAACTGAGTAAACTCACAGCAGGCCACATTCAGGAGAGCACATTTGTCTGTCTCTGTGTTCTCATCTCTCACAGTCTGTCTAGCACTGTAAATGTCAGGTGTTGCATATTCCAGCAGAGATGTGTGTATGCCCAGTATGTGTGGTTGTGATTGTATGATGTTGGTACTGTAAGGAGTCTCTTGGCTCAGAGGAAGGTCCCAGCTGTAGCTCTTAGCCCTTTCATTGTCATGGTTTCAGGCTGGCCTTCGCACGCTGCATGATATTGGGCCCGAAATTCGCCGAGCGATATCATGTGATCTGCAAGATGACGAACTAGTAGACTTTATTCCAGAGGAAGACGAGGAAATTTATAGGGTAACTGATTTAATTTTACCTGCCTGGCAGGGTAAATATCTGTGGCATAAAGTTAAATATTATGCTTGTATTATTGTCTTCTACCTGAGGTTATGAAGTTGCTCAGTGGAGCTTTTCCATAGTAATGCACATATAAAAGAGCAACCTTTACCTGTCTGACACCCTTGACTTAGTGGGGGGGAATGTACTAATAGAGAAACAGTGTTAAAATCTCTAGTAAATGTATTGATCTACAAAAGAGTAGAACTATATAGCTTTTTAGTTTATTTAGTTTATTTGGGCTTCTTATGTTTTTCCTCCATTTCAAACAAACATTTTGCTCACATAATGTCATAAGCCATTAAACCAGCTTCTGAACTTATTTTTTGCCCATACAATTTCTGAAAAGAAAATCAACCCTGAGACTTAACATCAATAGCACATTTGTTCTCCATTGTAAGAAATGGAAACCCTGGCGTTTTGACCTTAAACGTTCCTTCACAGCGTAACGGCGGACTCTTCGGTAACCATGTCATGAACGGGGGCCATCGACGATCCAACGGCCACCAGACCAACGCCACGCAGCGGCCTCTCCAAGTGCAACCGCCCCCACACTACGCCCACATGGAGCAGCCAGTGGGACGCCTGTGTCGAGCCAATGCAATGTCCCACCCCAACCACCATCATCACCACCACCACCATCACCACCGCCACCACAACTCCTATGGCAAGTCACCAAAATCCACCAACATCAACCTCAACAATGCCAACGTGTCCAGTCTGCCCAACGGGGGACACCATCGCTACTACGAGCATGCGCCTCCCAATGGCTACCCAGGTCTACGCAGCTCCTACTATGACTATGACAAGCCCCGGACCCCGCAGGGGCAAAGGTAACCGCACACTGATCACCAGCCATCGCTCTGCTGTTAAAGTGGTTCAAGTGTCAGATCTGTTGGCCAGAATAATCGATAAAAAGAAAAATCCACCCTAAAACACAAATTGGTGATGTATCTTGTATTTCTGGGCCCATTTTGTTGTTTTGTGGTGTATTTTTCTTATTCCCCCAGATAACTTGTCAGATGTAGATGATGTGACATCATGTTGAGATATTTCCAGTGCAGCCACAACGGAGATTGAGTCCATCTTGTTGCCTACAGTGTCTTCACAGTAGTGAGATAGTGTTACGCTCTCTAGTGTTCATCCAGTGCAGAAGAGCAAAGGCCATTCTGAATGTCATGTCATTTTTTCAACTCCACAATGCAGTCAAAGTTTTGTGTTGTGAAATTTTGTGTCAGAAACTATAGTTACATCCCTACATCAATATACCATAATGCAATGCAGCCACAAGACATGTTGCATTTTGAATATGGGATGTTGCAGTGATCATAAACACGCCCCAATGTTCTCAAAATAGTTGGCTAGCAAGCTGTATTTATTGCCCATATGCTTTTCTTTGAAAGCAGAAAATTCACATGCCTTCTCTCAGGCATGTTGAAAATTCTGGGAAATGTAATAAATCACTAACTGAAGTAGAAGTAGATGATGCAGCTTGAGGGAAAGTGGGTACACCAAAAAGAAAATTACAACACTAAACAAAATAACGCATAAATACATCACAAACTGATGATATCTACCTGTGTAAGAGTCTCCAAGGGTGGATTTTTCTTTAAGTATTAGGCGGAAGCTCCAAACACAGCGATCTTCAAATGGCATGATAGATTAGAACTGTATAGAAGTTTTAAATTTTCCCTCGCTGTATTTATCACCTGAGGGGTTTTCTTAGTCTTTCATGGGCATTCATGCAGCTATCTCAGGATGTATGATGTCACAGCACATAACTGAGGCAACAAAATACATTGGGATTAGTTTTTATGCAATCAGAGCATGCTGCTACCAGAAGACCTAAGGACATTATCTGTTGCATAAGTGTTTTTTTCCCACAGGCAGGAACCAGCTTCTTATCAGACCTTTTCTTTTCACAGACCTATAGTATAAACCCTTCATTCCATAATGGATCAAAAGCACTCTTTCATGCTGACAGTTAATTTCATAAGTGACCAATAGTACACTATCTCCAGATTTCCCATTCCACATGTTCAGTATGCCGCTCCAGTATTGGGCTTTTCTTTGTTCAATACCCAATAAGTTTGGGGGACAATTTCATTCCTGTCACTTTACGAAAGACAAATGATTTTCAGTTTGTTTGCTATCTTAAGTGAAGAAAATGGAATTGTCAACCAACATTGGAGCGTGCATCTGCCACCATGCTCTTTCCTCCTCATACATATATATGAGAATGCTGTATATGTTTCATATACTGTATGATATATATGTCACGCTTTCCCCCCTTTTCTCTGTGTCCTCTCCTTCTCCCTTTCTCCTGCCTAACCAAAATGCTTTCTCTCAACCATCCCTCTGCTTTCTTGGACAGAAGGCGCTACTATGAGACCTATGTTAGGTATGTTGTTTTCCTAGGTGTGGCTCCAGCAGTATGTCTCCACGGCAAAGGGGGAATATATTTTTCTATTTATTTATTTATTTGTTTCATTTTGATTTGGTTTTGGATCAGTGAATGGTTGCATCCCTGCTAAGTCAGTGTTATGTACTATATGCTGGCCAGTCATTTGTTTCGTTGCCACTAGCTTCTATTATAACACAGTTGTGTCAATGCTTCAAAGTAAAAGGAGAGATCAAATTAAGTGTGAGTGGCCAGCATACAACTTAGACCAGTCCTGCTTTATGCATGTGTCGGCGAGGAAGGAGAGCACCACCAAAAGAAGTGATGTGCTTGCTTTGAAGGAGGACCTGCCTGAATCCAAGGAAGTGTATGAGAATGTTTTTAAAATCCTAATTTGATGACAGCACTAGTTTCCTTTTACACCAATATCCCCAAAATTACCTGTATTCACGATTCATAACAAGAAAGAGATCTGTGTTGTAATTAATTTGACTAAGGATATCAAAATGAACAGCATCAATAATTTCCCTTTTAAACTGTTGTCAAATGAAACACTGAGTGATGCTCTTCAGCTTGAAACTGCCTGTTGTCTTGGTTAGGCTGTGGTGACTTGGTAAATAAGGGTGTTCAGTTGCATCGCTGCCCCCTGGAGGCTTGCGTCTGCATGGCAGTGCATGGCCCTATTCCCATGACCCCCTGAAGAGCAACACTGTGCACCTGTGACCCCTGTGCCTGACCTTCCATCAGGTCCCACGGAGGGGATGGCCACCACCCGACCATCCGCAGGGAGGAGGAGTTGGATGAGGACCGTTTCTCTGGGGAGTACTACAGTGGGGAGGAGTTTTATGAAGATGACAGCATGCTGTCAGGGGACAGGTATTACTACTTTGCATTTCCTTTTGAATTTTACTTAGCTATTTTGCCCTGCTTATGAGAAGGAATGGGAAACTCTCCCAAGAAAACAGAAATTTTAGTAAGCAAGTCCTATGTTCAATATGTTGACAGGTATCAGAACAGTGACACAGAGTATGAGACTCCCAAAGGTTACCATCACCCTGACAGTTACTATGACGATGACGAGCAGCCTCTCTACCGCGACTCACGGAGGTCGCCAAAGAGACGACTGCTTCCTGCCACACCTCAAGGTATCTCCTTACTCAGCATGCAGCATGGTTCAGACGCTTTCCATATCAATGTCTACATAAGATGCTCCATACTAAATTCTATCAATTGTAAATAAGCTGCCAAACTCTAAAATAAACAGAAAAGTTTCCTTTAGACCACATGCAACTTTGAAAAATTAGCTGTAGGCTGTAGGCTATCTATCCAGAAAATACCACATTTACAACCTCAGAAAAAAATCACAGAAATGCATACATAGATATGGCATGAAAACACAAAAGCCACCTAAAGGTACAGGATACATATTACACAGGAAAAGACACAGACATGGACAGGACACAGTAGCCACCCAAAGGTACAAGACCCACATTACACAGGACAAGACACAAAACAACACAGGACAAGACACAAAACAACACAGGACAAGACACAAAACAACACAGGACAAGACACAAAACAACACAGGACAAGACACTAAATTAAACAGGATACAAAATGAGCCTAACCCTCTTGAATCATACTGTATGTTTGCTAGATTTAAGCAACGCACACAAAACATACATAGAATTTCACAGGACATTTAACCTCATTAAACTTTGTCTTTTACCCATTTTTTCATATTCCTTTGAGTGTTTGTGGTCTTAATGTGTTGCATGCATTCAAAGTTTCCTGCATGAGGTCACTCACTAGTCCACTCCTCACTTGTTAAGGTCACAGGAGGCCATCCTTCAACTTTGAGTGTCTGCGCAGGCAGAGTAGCCAGGACGAGCTTCCACATCAGCGTACTGCTCTACCACTGCACCTTATGCAGCACCAGGTAACACTCATAGTCACAACTGTACTGTTTACTCACTAATCTTGTCATATACACTCCTTTGTGTCACATTTTGGAGTTTTGTTTGTGTTATTACATGACTGCTTCCCTCAATCTTTTCACTAACTGCAAGTTGTAATTGACTGATGCTATACATCACAGCAATTAAAAAAATGTATTTGTTGAAACAAGGTAAAATGCATATATGAAATAGAAGAGAGTTGTGTTGCACACATGCTCCAAGAGTAGTAGTAGTAGAATAATAGTACAATTCGACTGCACTACAACTGCTTGTTATGCAGCTGTCTGTAAAATCTGTATTTATTACTCACTCCTACCCCGTCAGGTTATGGCTGTAGCAGGCCTGGACTCCAGCAGGGCCCACCGCCTCTCCCCAACCCGCTCCACCCGCTCCTGGGCCACGCCCCCCGCCACCCCAGCCAGTAAAGAGCAGTCGCCATACTACACCCCACTCATCCGTGTGGATCACCCACATAGGGAGAGTGCCGCCAGCAGCCAGGTGTCTGTGCGCAAGAGCTCCTGGTACACAGACGACCCCGAGTACTCCCAGAGGACCTACTCGCCGGTCCACCTGCAGGTACCGCCAGAGTACCGAAACCAGTACCACCAGAAGAGAGGCAGCGCCACCAGCCTAGTGGAAGCGGTGAGTCTGAGGGTTGGCGGGGACGTAAGGAGGAAAGGGGGGTATGGAAATTGGAGGTGTCCCCAACCAGATGATCAGATCTCACAGGCATTGTTTTTTACTTGTATACAGTAATCAAATAGGCCTCAGGCTTGTTATGCTACAGCAAATAAATGAATGCATTACAGAAGTCGTGAAAGAACATTTTCAAAAACTCACTAACATATTTCTTTTCTCACATGCTGTCGAGCAGGTTTTGATATCGGAAGGGCTTGGGAGATATGCCAAGGATCCCAAGTTTGTCGCTGCCACAAAGCATGAGATAGCAGACGCCTGTGAGATGACGATAGATGAGATGGAGAGTGCGGCCAGCCACCTGCTGAACGGCGGCGTGGCCCCGGGCGTCAACGGGGTCAACGTGTTCCCCATTCTGACTCCAAGGGACTATGAACTGCAGGACACCGCAGCCAGCTACAGCGACGAGGAGCCGGAGACAGAACCCAGAGCTCCTTATGAGGAGGACCTGGCAGACGAGATGATATGCATCACAACTTTATAGCAGTGGCTGGAGAACTCTGCAAACTAGAACCTTGTCAGAATACCATCAGTGAAAATATAAAAAGAAAATGCATCTATTGGCTCTGACCAAAAGAAGTGCCTTTTACATTGAAGAGAAAAGGCACCTAGAAGAGAGACGCATTAGTCCCGTCCATTTAATTGTTCTCCACCTGCCAGCAAAGGAGGTCACAGCACAGAGCCAGCTACCACCCCTGCTGCACCGAGGGGACTGACCACGCCCTCCTGTCAAAGCCCTTGACTCGGAGGTGACATACTGGTCCAGCCCGCAGCCAATCAGAGATGAGGACATTGTTGTCAGTGAAGGAGATGGACCCATTGGCAAAGGTGTGAGATACTGGAGGGCGGGTCTCTTAGGGTGATGACAATCAGATGTAAGATGTCATTACCTCAGTCACTTTATTAAGGTTTGGCATATCATGCAAGTTTTCAATGCAAGCATAGAAAGGCATATCTCCTCCCTTAGTCATTAGAAGAACTTGATCCCTATGTTGTTAGACCAGAACATTTAAATGATTGCTATAGATGAGTCAAAAAGAGAAGAGCACCAGTAGAGTTGTACCAGATTATGCAGGAAATTACTGTCCTACTTATAGCATCATTCAACTTGAGATATGTACTTTTGAAGCGACAAAAGCATTTGTGATAAATGCACTAGCAGGCAGGTTATTTTAAATTTTAGAATAGCCTGATTAATATTTCATAGTTGATATGCTGTAAATTGTATTATATAACAAAAGAAAACTTTGTAAAGAGATATTCTATATTTTGTAATTATGTACCATTTAAAAGATCAGCAATATGGACCCTTGTGACTCCTATTATGCTATAAAAGCAAACTGCATTATTTTATTAGGTACAATATTCTGATATTTATTTGCCTTTTATTTTTTGCTAATATGCACCCTTTACTTTGCCTATGAAAACAGCATTTTTAAGAGGTTATGCTTGTGTGACAACACTACTGCACAAGATATGCAAATGGCTTTGTTTTATGAGCATAGGAGTATATGTGTTACTTCACCAAACCAACACCAGTTGCATAAGGTTAAGCCCCCTTTAAAGGAGCATTTTTAGAAGGTAAGCCTCAAGGATCCTGTGCTGAAATTTTATACAGATGTGATGAACATTTGTTTGCATATTTTGTGCAGGGCATGCACAAGAATTTAAAATGCATAGTGCATTAACAATGCTGCTTTTTTTAGTTGGTTTCAAAGTCAAACCTAGGTTTCATCAGCCCCTACTGAAATGCCTTTTTGCTGCTGAAAGAACGAAAAATGATAGATGTTAATAACAGGGATAAATTAGTATATCTCACTGCTTGTGCTGGGATTTTCCTGGACATACTCTGTGTCGATCATGGTGTGATTCCTTTGAACCTTTGTACTGAATCTTCGTTATCACATCTTAGCCTTCATGTTGTGTGTGAGGGCTTGGACCGAGCCTGTGGTGGCAGGAGAAGCATGCGCGCATCCAAAGGCCGTCCGCAGGTGAGAGATGCTTTTGTGTTGTAGGTGGAAAGACAGAGGGTGTCCTCATGTCAGGATGCGTCCCAGCTGGAGAGAGGCTAAGCAATACTAACCCCCCACCCCTTTCTCTCTCAGCCTGCCTGGTTCCTGCATACAGTATACCTCGTTAGGCATCGGGGACAACATATCACTGTCTCAACGTGTTTGTTTGTCACAGTGTCCCGCAGTGGAGTTTTGGCAAGAAAATTGAATTGAGTAGGGTGAAGCTGCCCCGTGAACCTGGTCTTTCATTTGCTTTATGTTTTTCCTCTCATCATATATTTAAATAAATGATATTGGGAGGGTGAACTGATCCTGGACCCATGACAAGGGACAACCGAAGCTCACAAGTTGGAACACAAGACAATAAGAAATCCTTTTGTTTTTATCAGCTATCATCAAATATTAATCTATCACAATCACAATAAGGATACTGGATAAAATACTTTGAAATGGGCTTTTTCAGGCAATACCCTGAGAGTTTGAATTAGCACAGAGGATATTTAGGGTAAGACAACTATGTGATCTGTTGTTCATGAGTGTTTGATTTGTAGTTGAGTGCGTACTGTACTCTAATTCAACCGAATACTGTCATGAAAATGTAGGTTTTCCACTTTGTGTGCACATTGAAAGGGCTCTTTGAATTGTTTGTGAGTAAAAAAAATGTGTTCTAGTCCTTTTGTTGATGAGTATCATATAAAAGGACCAATGCACATAACAGGCACATTGTACTATTCGTAGCAATTACAGTACTGATGAACTGAAGATATGCATTATTTTGTAAACACTTTTAAAAGTTGTGTTAAACTAAAGATGAAAACAACTTACTTTTACCTCATGTCAGGGATTCCTGAAAAAAAAGAAAATAATGATTTGGTTCAGTCTATACCAATGGTATTTAAATATTAGCACATAGCTGTTTGTCTTTGCACAAGTAACTGTATAGTGCTTTTGTTTCTCCTTTTTCTAAACAGATTTGTGTATTAAGGTGAGACAATTTTGTACTTTTTGTGACTGTGTGTATGGTTTAGTGAATTCTATATTTGTCATTTACACCTCACCTTACAATGCTGGGAATGAAAGAGTATTTAAAAAAAATACTGTTCCTCTGTTCGCGGGTAGGGAAAAAAATCCAATGGTAAAGTACCAGTTTACAGAGAAACACCTATTGATTTGAACATTTTTATTAGTTTTCATCATATTGTTATGATTATCATTACTATTACAACTATTAATGTTCTTAATGATGTATTAAAATAGAGGATAATGTAAAATATGTACAAAAGTATGGAAAGACCCATGGTAATGTTCTCTACTTGAAAGTCTTGATATTTGCTCTGTAATGTTTTTATTCAGTAAACATAATTTCTCTTAGTAGCAAATGCTTTACTATAACCCTCTAGGTTTTGTATCAATACATTTTTTGTATTTTTCCATTTTATTTTGGCCTTGACTTTATTTGAATCGATACTGATATTTTATTTTCTATTATTATTGAATAAACTTATGCTGAATTACTGTTCTCCTTTATTTATCTTCTGCAGTTTTTAGAGAATAAGTAGACACTGCATACTCTATTCACCACCAATAATACTTTATCACAAAATCACATTTACTTCAAAATCACAACACATTTCACAATAAAAAAAAAAATCCAAACATGCAAACACTTTGACACCGAAAGGATGTGTGAATCTTGACATATTTCAGACAAATTTTTATCAATGATTAAATTCAAACAGTGCATGTGTAAATTTCAGGAGGGAGCCACTTTGTTGTTTGCAGACTCGACAGTGGTTTCTGATACTTCGTCCTCCACCCAGGTCTGTCTCCCACACAGCAGGAAGGGCACCGCGTATTTACGGAACTAGAGGAAACAAATTATGCAATGCACACAAAGCTTCAGCCACAGTAACAAAATCACAGATACACTGTAACTCGGGTGGATAATGAGATAACATACTGTCTATAAATACCACTAGATGGTGCTGATGCCCCAAAAAGACCAGTGTACTCTAGAGCTGGTCCATAACATGACTTTCCCCTCTCCAATTTATTTATCATAGCTTGCTAAATATGTACATAAAATAAATAATCTGTGCATGTGGTCTTACAGTACCTGTTTGTTGAGATAGATGTAGATGATAGGATTGTAAACAGTGCTGCTCTTGGCCAGGTATACAGGCACTGTGCCAACCAGGGGGTGGATCTCCACATCAGGGTTGTAGACCACCAGCATGGCCAGGCTGGCATAGGGCAACCAGCTGATCAGAAACGTCAGCACCATCAGAATCACCATGCGGGCTACCTGCATTTCTGCTTTAGCTGCTGAGCCCCCTTCTACACAGGCCATCTTAGACACCTGGAGCACACAATGTCATGGAAAATTGACTTTTGCAACATAATGTACACATATTATACGTATTAAGCACCAGAGAAAAAAAGGAGACACTGTAAAGTTGATAATTCATGGATGAACCTATGTTACATGCAAACAAATGCAGCCTATGATGAAGCTACAGCTCACCTGGTGTAAGGTCCACATTAGTTTTGTGTAGGATGCCAAGATGATGACAAATGGAATGGCGAAGCATAGGGCAAAGTAACACAGGATGTAGGAGACATTTTTAGGGTCTCGGTTGTGCCAGTCCGGTGCACAGGATGTCCCCACACCCTCCAGCTCATACCTGCCCCAGCCAAACAGGGGGGGTAAGTTCCATATAAGAGACCACAGCCAGGACAAGGCCACACCTCCAGCCGCATGCTTTAGTTGGAACGATATTGGTCCCAGTGGCTTACAAACAACAAACATTCTCTCCACTGCTATCACAGCAACCGTGCACAGAGATGTGATGCCTGCAGACAAGTCAGGCGAAGTCAGTGAGACACATGGGAGAAACAGTGGGGTGTTGTTGGTGGAATTAGAGGCACACTGATAAAACGTGAATAAACATTGCTAAGCGATTAAATGAAAATGACATCAACATAATGATGAAATGTGTCATGCGATTAGATGTTTGTTAAACTAAAAACATTGATTGTGAGCATTAAAAACAATGGGATAAAATGACTTAGACGAACAAATATTGTATTACATGTAGGAAAGGAACTCTACATTACAATACTACTGAGCTATAATGGAATAGGCAGTCAAAAACATAACATATAACCTACATTGTGTTATGTTATGTGTTACTCCTCTTCCCACTCACCAAAAAAAGACACTGCAAAGCCCTCCATCACGCAGCCTGTTCTTCCCAGGGAGAAGTACCCCTGGGCGTTGTTGACCACAGACAGCACCCCTCCTGTCATTGCCGTGCCTAGGTCAGCCACAGCCATGTTCACCAGAGCGTAGTTGAGTGGCTGCCTCAGCTGCTTGTGCATGAGGGACACAATAATCACTGTAGCGTTGAGTATGATGGCTGGGCCGGTGAAAATGCCCATGATGACGGAGAGAGTGATGAAGCCAGCGCGCGACAGCGGGGGCTCCCGCTCTGGGCCCAGGTAGTAAGAAGCATTTGGTAAGGAAACCAAGGGATGCATGGATGGAAAGCTTTTTAAGAGCAGACACAGGCAGACTCTACTACTCCTGGGTCTTCTAGCAGTCCAGTAACCCACAACTCCACTGAGGGAACACAGAGTGGGACACCTGAGATTAGATGCCCTAAGTCTAAGAATAAGTCCTTCAGATCTGGACTTAACAAAGAGTAACTCCTCTCGGTGATGATCCTTGAACCCATGCCTTTCACTTGATTGTAAAGGTGCTGAAAGCAGGACGGCTCCAAAGTGCCCCTCGCTAGAATGAGTCCACTAAACACCTCACCGCAAAAGACAAACTCCCTCCACACTTCCACTGCATGGAAACTGAAATGGACTCCTGCTTTAGCTTTCTGAGAAATGGTCACAGGAGATTTGTCATAACATACTATTGGGGCTTATTTTCTCTCTCACACTCTCACACTTTCCCACTCTCTCTCTGTCTCACTCTCTGTCTCATTCTGTCTCTCTGCGTCTCGCTCTTTCTTTCTGTCTCTCTTTGTCTTTGTCTCTGTCAGTTTTCAATTTTCAAAGTTCAATCAGCTTTATTGGCATGACAAGTAATTCTTATGCTGTCAAAGCTTACAAAAATAATGGTAAAAATACTTAATAATCATAAACAAACAGCATGATTAAAACGTATAGCAAACTGTATAGAGTAACTGTAAACAAATGCAAATCAAACAGATCATGTAACATAAAACACACAGAGATTCATATTTACTATCTCTCTGTCTCTCTCTTTCTCTCTGTCTCGATACAGGGGGGACATGGGGGAAATGTACATCAAGCAGATTGGAGTGTACAGTTTATAGATCTGAATATAGTGTCATCTTAGTTACAAGATACATTATCTTCATTGCATATGAATGCAAACGTGGTCATTAGAAAAACTTTGGCTCCAAATTTGTATGGACAGTTTTCTCTTTCTATTTGAGTCTTACAGATAAGAGTGTTTTCTATAGCTCAGCTTAGTTTATCTTAAGGTGAGTTCACATTAACCCTACTGGCATGCCCAAAGTGGCAGAGTAAGTGATTAAGCTTTTATTTACACAATGTAATGTGTAGTCTGCACTCTGGATCACTGTGATGTGCTATATTTAACCTCCTCTAAAGAAGTTACGAGTTAAGAATTACTAAATTGGATCAAATCCCTCTGTGCTTCCCTGATGTCCTTATGCTGAGTTACAGAGCTGATGATTATAACCTGAACTTGGGCAAAACATTGTGACATGTAATGGTTTCTTCAGTGAAAAGTACAGGGGAGTGATGTTGGAAGGCTGGGGTCGTGTCGGGATGGAGAGAACAGCCAGAGGTTACGTCAAATTAACCACAGTACTTATCATTGCATATGGTAAACTTATTGTATAATTTCTAATTCTCAAACATCAGTAGTGGTTAGGCCCTTATAGATGTTTGAATGTGACAACAGGTCTGTGTAAGACCAATTTTCTTGAGGTGTTATGCCCCACAAAAAACTAATCCTTTATTGGTCATAAATGCAGCTCAGGTGAACCAGACAGAGAAGTTCACTGGGAGGTGAAGATGTTTGAGGTGCTCTCACTTGCATTAGTCAAGGCTGCTAGAGGCATGAAGTGAGGTTAAGCCCTGAGACTTAACTAGACAGAGCATGACAACAGGTGTCCGATGTGTAACCTTCTAAGAGGTTTATGTCTAATCAAGTCAAGACAGAGATTACAAGTGTTTGGGTCGAGAGTCCAAGTAGGTCCAAGAGGCGTCTGGCTCTGATTACCGTAAAAGCTTTCTGTCAAAGTTATTTTTATGTTTGATTGATTTCAAATGGAAAATCACTTGGAACGAGGTCAGTGTATGCAGAGGAAAGAAAATCTACGTTCCCACTGCCATTGTTTTCATTAGCCTGCCCATCATTCAGTCTGTTCGCAGAGAATAGGAAGCTTTCTAAATGTGTCAAGGCTGTGTGCCTTGTCAAGGCTGTGTGCCTTGACACATGGACAGCACCCAAAGGCTCACTTCTGAATAGACTAAAATGGCAGCCTCAGGAGCCACAATGGACAGCGCCTTAAACAGGGTTCCCTAATGTCAAGAACCCCAAATAGACACACATTGGACCACAGACCCTCATTACCTCTGCCAAGGATGTAATGTTTTTACCCGCGTCTGTGTGTTTGTCCGTCCGTCCGTTTGTTAGCAGGATATCTCAAAAAGTTGGGCACGGATTTGCACAAAACTTGGTATGAAGGTTGGTTATGGGCCAAGGAAGAACTGATTAACTTAACATAACTTCCTTGCGGGGTGTTGTCAGACATGGCGGAGGTCTATGTTTTTTTTGCAAGTTGTAGAAATATTTACAAACACTAGCCAGTTTTACACCATGGCCTGGGAATAAGAATCTTGGCTGCAGGGCTTGATTAAAGCAGTTTCTTTTTTTTTGTATTTTTATTTTTTTGCCACTACTGGAACTACTACTACTCCAACAGTAGCAGTAGTCGTAGTAGCAGCAGCAGTTGTCTTGTCAGTAGATGAAGCTGTGCCTCTCACATGCTTTACCTGGTAGGTTGTGAAGCTGAAGACCTCCAGCGGGGCTTTTTCCCAGCAGCCGAGGGCATCACGAGGCAAATTCAGGTCATGCAGTCAGTCAGTCACTCATTCAGTCAGGTAACACTTAGTGAGATGTCGCTTCATGAAATGGCCTCTAGAGGGTGTCTTTGACGAAGAGATGGCCTTTCACCTATGGGCTAAATGGCACATTCAGGCCCAAATACTGATAATGCCATATTGGATCGAACACTGAGCCACACTTTGTCGTCAATTTACAGACACCAACACCTTCTGCTGTCCTGCAAACCTTAACGGTAGGTAACGTTATTACCTGTGGTATGTGACATTGGTGGAATAGGTAATTTAACAGATAAACACGTTGCGCTAGCCGAGCATTGCTCCCACACACAGTGAGCCCCATTCTCTGCCGTTAATTTACATACATCCACGTCTTCCATTGCCCTATAAACTTTAATGTTAGGTAACGTTATTACCTGTGGTATCTAAGTGACGTTAGTGGAATTATTTAACCGATAACCATGTCGTAATGCTTCAGTACATTGAACTGAAATGAACACACGAGTCGTGGGTCTGTACAGGATCTGTGCTTGTTGTACTCCAAACTGGTCCAGCCAATGACGTCAACATTCTAATTAGATTGTGACGTGTTGTAGCTGTAACAGGCTCTGATTGGTGGAGCAGATACAGAGTCCTGGTCCATTATGACGTCATAATCAGGAGAAACAGAGGATCAAGCCACAAACACCACTTGAGAGAGTCATAGGCGCCCTGGGATGGCATGGACCTCTTCTTGCATCATGACTACATATTTTCTATGTGAGTTGTAGAAATATTTTCAAACACTAGCCAGTTTTATGTTCATAGAATGAAGCTGAAGGAGTGCTGCTTTGCTTACCAAGTTTCAAAGAAGGTGCTCGGTGGAGTCAAGGTTTAAATATCAGTAGACAGAGAAGGGAATGCAGCTCATCACTTGTGGCTGGGGCGGCTGATCCTCCCAAAAAAATAGTCCAAGGCACACTTCTTTGCAGAAAAAGTTAAAAAGCCTTTAATGTATGGGCTACGCCTACTAGCCAGTTTTATACCGTGGCCTGGGAATAAGATTCTTGGCTGCAGGGCTTGATTACATTCGCAACAGCAGGGTTTTTTTTTCTTGCAACTACTGGAACTACTACTACTTCAACAGTAGCAGTAATAGCAGCAGCAGCAGCAGGTTCTTTTTTATTGTTTTTTGCCACTAACTACAACTACTCCAACAGTAGCAGTAGTAGTAGTAGCAGCAGCAGCAGTTTTTTTTTTTTTTGCCACTACTGGAACTACTCCTACTCCAACAGTAGCAGTAGTAGTAGCAGCAGCAGCAGCAGCAGTGTTTTTTTGCCACTACTGGAACTACTACTACTCCAACAGCAGCAGTAGTAGTAGTAGCAGCAGCAGCAGTGTTTTTTTGCCACTACTGGAACTACTACTACTCCAACAGCAGCAGTAGTAGTAGTAGCAGCAGCAGCAGTGTTTTTTGCCACTACTGGAACCACTTATTACTTCAACAGTAGCAGTAGTCGTAGCAGCAGCAGTAGCCTTGTCAGTAGGTGAAGCTGTGCCTCTTACAACTTACCACTTACCTGGTAAGTTGTGAAGCTGGAGACCTCCAGCAGGTCTTTTATACTCCAAACTGGTCCAGCCAATGACGTCAACATTCTAATTAGATTGTGACATGTTGTAGCTGCAACAGGCTCTGATTGGTGGAGCAGATATAGAGTCCTGGTCCATTGTGACATCATAATCAGAAGAAACAGAGGGTCAAGCCACCACCTGAGAGTGTCATAGGCGCCCTGGGATAGCATGGACCTCTTCCTGCATTATGACTACATATTTACAACCGCCAAGGATGTAATGTTTTCACCCGCATGTGTTTGTCTGTCCATCCGTCTGTTAGCAGGATATCTCAAAAAGTTTTTGCACAAAACTTGTGCAAATCCTAAAAATGTTAGGTGTTTGATATGGCTTGATACAGAATTACATAACTGTCTGTAGGTGAGATGATAACAGTGGGGGTTGATGAAACCTGTGAGTAACACAGCCATCCTCATACATTCTCTGCTAACTAGATAATGAAATAATATTGAAATTAAATTATTCCTCATTTTGGAACCCTTTGTGGCTTCCAGACCCCACTTTGGATCCATTGCACTAAAAGGAAATGTTTTAAATAAGCACTATCAACAGTGCAGTAAATTAATGGATGTGCAGCAGCACATCAGTCTTTAATGTCTGTTAAAATTCACTAAAACTGTCATCCTTTATTTCTATGTAGCCTACTGTGCTATATGGGTTCATTAAACCTTAGCAAGGATGGAGGTCATGAAATTATTTAATTATTGTAAAATATTTTTGTAATTCATTATTTTTATTACTGTAAAATCTAGGCTTCTATAATGCCACGGAAGACACCAGGCCTATCAATTCTACCTCTTGTCCATTGTCTCTCGAAATTTGATGTCAGACTTTACTGATCCCCTTAGGAAAATTCTCTTTTCACTGAATTCCCCCTCCAGGTCAGAGGTCAGAGGCTACAGCACAGGAATTATGTTACTTGCTCAAGGACACTTCAGCAGGGAGGGTGTTTGCTGACACCGTACTTTCTCTCTAACGACTAGGCCAAACTGCATAAACCGAATAAAAATACAGGAATTTCCACAGTATCGCAAGACTCTTCGGTGCAACACATTTTTATTTGCAGTCGATAGTTAATTAAAGCATTCAGCAAGCCAGATGTGATTGGGGCCCGGTCACAGAAGAGGCTGTAATGGTTGATATTGTCCGTCATCCAACATGCGCCTTATCGGCACGTCCCAGACAGTACAGGCTCCTCGCAACTTTGATGTATGATGCAATTACTAAACTAATAAAGGCTCAAGTCGAAACACCGCTTGTGTGGTGGGGGATACATCAGCCCGCTCCCTGCCTTGACATCATTATCACACCCTAATCAGCGTTTAGAGTACGGATATATGGGAACATCTCCGGGTCTTATTTTATTGCAGATACTGATGAATATAGTACACAAACAAAAACTTTGTGTCTCCATATGAGGATTTTAGTGCTTGTCCCCTCACAGTCCCGCAGAAATGACGAATAGCGCCAGATGTGGTCATGCATGTACAGTACTAAAAAGTCTAATTTCATTTGCCGCCAAAACTTCCAAACCTGCTTAAATTGGAGCAATTATTGATGGCTGACATCATATCATTATTTGGTCAATATGATAAATTAACTAGCCTGTCTTAGACAAACGCACAAAGTTTAGAGGGGATGGTCCTGAATGTCCCTGGAGTGATTTTTTTTTTTTAGATATTCCAAATACATTTCTGACAATTTTTGCTCATTATCGATCTATCTATTATAATAACAAAAACTACAAGATCAAATTTGGACTCAGTTAGGCTAAGGTAGGCTATGGCGAGTGCCCATATCTTGCCCTAAATGACGCCTATGATACTCAGAATGGTTTATTGTGCTGCTGCTGGTGCGGCAGCCTACATCTAATGTCTGCAGTCCCATTACTCACCCACAGAGCCATTTCATCTCGTGGATCTCCTCCTAAACGTATTTATTTATTTATTCAGTCTTTATACATCGTCTTCAAAACGTAGGCTATGTTAAGCTACACCATCACATTTCAATTATAGTTTAAGAATAGTCGCTTTCACAGGCTGGCAAGCTTGTATGTGTGTGTGAGCAGGGACAAAACACACTCCAGCCTGTCTTGCAGACTCGGCTTTTAAATGCAACAACTTTGAAACAGGTCAGCTATTCTCAGTCAAGACATGCAAATCTTAATGTCAGCGGGAAGTGGGTCGTAGAGGAACACCAAAGTTAAGTATTTCGCAAATGAATCCACTATGTGTTTTCTCTCTCTCTCTCTCTCTCTCTCTCTGCAGCTCTATGAAAAACAGTGCAGCCAGACGGCAGCGGTCCACGCTCTGCCCAGCTGAAAACTGAATGAATGAACCCATCATCTCCAGCGGTTTTGGGTGCTCAGGAGTAACTGATATTCTGCCAACTTGAGCACTAAACCCTTTTCAGACTTTGGTGCAAACAAACCGACAACACGTTTCCAAAAGGTCCGCGTGATGCTTCTCATCGGTGAACCGGGGGGTTTCCCGTGTGAGAAGACGGCAATGGATGTGAAAAGACTCTTCGAGGGCGCAAAGGATGGAGAAATAGGCTCGAGGGTCATGGAGGCTTGAAGTGGTGAATGCTCTCTCTCTCTCTCTCTCTCTCTCTCTCTCTATCTATCTATCTAGGCTATCTATCTATCTATCTATCTATCTGTCTGTCTCAGTGTCTCTCTTCCCCCTCTCTCTCCCGCACCCCCATTCTCACCCCATCCTCTCCCCCCTCTTTCTTTCTCTCCTCCTACCCCCATCCTCTCTCTCTCTCTCTCTCTCTCTCTCTCTCTCTCTCTCTCTCTCAGCAGCAGCGGAGTGCTTTCAGGACTGACAGCTCGCCCCTTCTTGGACGCGGACCTGGTGAAGGGGGAAGCCTGCAGCCAAATCCAGTAGACCTAACAGTAGGCTATGTGCTGGCAGTAGCGCGCGACTGGAGAAGGAGGACCGGGATCCTGTCCGTGGTGTTGGGACGGGGATTTAAAAAAAAAAAAAAAAAAAAAGAAGAAGAAGCACAAGATGCAGGGGAACTGGAGGATACTGTTTTCGCACATGTGCTGCACCAGCTTCCTTCTCTTTTGGATCACCGTCGGCCTGAATGTGGTGCAGGTGGTGGGGTCCCAGCCGGGGATCCCTCTGTCAGTGTGAGTGAGAGGCTCCGCAACTTTTTATCACATGGAAACTATTTTTTCCCTTGCAGGCAGGGATGTAGCCACCTGAACTCAGTTTACCAACCTGACATAAATCTCTTATGACCTAAATTCATTCAAAGTAGTATCAAACGGGTGGAAGTTATGAAGATAGGAAAGCACAGACTAATGCTTTTTTGAAAATGCAATGTAGGCTAATTGGTTGTTTGACTTATGATGATTACCAACTGGAGGTCACAGTTCATCCGCCTTTTACACCACTGCCTATTGGTATTCTCATTGCCGACAAAGGCCATATTACTGGCTTAAGTTGCAACAAGCAACTCTTTCTTGTCATTGTTTTTAAAAGGCCACTTATTGGTTGACAGGTGTAGGCTACCGCTAATGAGGGGATATAGGGGTATTCCAAATGTGTTTTTTGCAAATAAGGAAGATGTTTGAAAAAATCAGAAGAGGTGGAGAAATTCAAATATGATCAAATTCAGAAAACAACAATAGGTGTTACAGTAGTAGGACTCTGCTGTGTGGTTCTGCTTCAAACAAGACAACCCTTTTTTGAGACCTTATGAGCTCTTGGGGGTAAATATTTCTAAAAGGAACCTTTCATAGTTTTTTTTCTTAAAATGTGTCATGAGGAAAATTGACTAAAAGGTGCTAACTTGTTAATTTGCCCTGTATTTATCAGTGTATTATTTTCTTATAACCATGAATTGTTACAGTTGCTATTTCTGCACTTACAATTCCGCAACCCTTTTTGTTTGTAACTTGTTTAGTTAAATTGAAGCTCAAATGGGTCCTTTGGAGTCAGCTTGCCTCTGTAGAACCTTTTAAGCCTTTTAACTGGGGAACAATTTTCACAGGGCTTGGCTGCATAGTTATGCCTGCAACAATTTATACATAAGACTATAAAAAAAATACAAAATAAACATCTATGATTCAAGTGCAGATTCCAGTCATGCTAGCCGTTGAAACTACTGACATTATATGATATCAATCTAACATCTGTTAAGCTCTGAATTTGAACTCAGGATCTTCAGAATCATTTCCACAAAGCGCAGAGCTACACAGAGTTTTCTTGGTCAGTTTGCCGCAACATTGGCAGTGGATTTATCAAGTTCATAAAAGCTAGTTCCATGTTTTGCTTACTTTTATGACAATATAAAAAAAACGTAATTTTCCTGCAAGCCGTTGTGATGGTTAGTTTGTCTTTAAAACTACATTATTACATACAAAACAGGTTGGGAAAAGGTTCTTATTAGAAAATATCTCTGAGCTTTCTTTTACAGAGTGGGTTCTGCAGACAAGAAAACCTCTAAGCAGAACCAACTAACAACCCTTTATTTTTTAGAGGACACTTTAATAGATCTAGTTTGTGTGCCATTTTGAATCCTTAAATCAACTTACACTGTAAACAGCATCCAGCTTTCCTGTAGGACAATTACATTTACATTACTTTTATATTTTTTAACATTTAAGCTGCCACACTTATCCAGAGTGCAACCAATACCTATAGATCACCAAAATTAGAAGCAACCAACAGTAAGGAGTGCAAAGGTCAGGGCCATAAGGGCCATGGCAATATTCCTGTGACCATAGACTTATCATGTAAGTAAATTTAAATTAGAGCTAAGGAGTAAGATAGAAGTATTTTTAGAGGATGACATGAGACACTTATTGAAAAGATTATAGTTTTCAACCTACATCAGAAGATGAAGGGGTGACTGCTGTTCTGAATGGAGTGAATCTTTAATCATCTGTTGTTAATGGATTCAGATGGCACCTTTATTCTAATTACCATGCTTCAAATTGTGTACAGTTGGACAGTGACATGCATGGTTAGACATCTAGTTGAAAGAAACCGTTTATTTCCTTCACTCCTGTGTATTTGTGGATATTTTAACAGAGCAAAGGTAAACAAAAAGATTCTTTTTAAATCCCTTTCCTTTCTTTTCTATCAAATGTTCAGCGTACAAATAAAGAAATATATAATGTTGAAATGTGTACATTCTCCATATAATTTAGGATGCTGTTAGCTAAAATGGGATTTGTCATTTTTGTGTTCTAGTGTGAAGCTCTGGGCATCGGCATTTGGTGGAGAAATTAAATCTATTTCTGCAAAATATTCTGGATCCCAACTACTGCAAAAGGTACTCTTTCCTTTTCTCAATATTCCTCACATATCGTTGTATCTGGTGTGAATAAGCCTGCTCTCTCTGTGTCTCTCTTTCCCTCTCTCCGATGGCCATGTAGTTACACACATTGTACGCTGTAATGCTGTATTCTCCTCTAATGGCTGCAGACACATTTTGGTATCTCAGCTGAATACTGATGCGTTATTTTAGAGGAGACTCAGGTGTGCTGAGCAGAGACACAGCTGTGTGTGTTTGCATTGTATGTGTGTGTGCATGTATGCGCGTGTGTGTGTGTGTGTGAGTGTGTGTGCGTGTGTGTGTGTGTACACACGCGCACAAGCGTGTGTGCGTGTGTGTTTGTACTTGATACGGACCATTAACCACAGCACTGATTCCTCTCTCATCTCATCTCTCCAGTTAACTCTCTGGAGTCAAGAGTTTCAACCTCTGGATATGAATGCGACAAGGAGACAAATTGAATAAGTGTGTGGTGGGGTGCGATGATGTGAGAGGGGAGGCATAGGAGGCAGGAGGAACAAATGAAATCTACAGAGAATGAGCCGCACAGTAGAGCAGATTGAACTTTCTGACCACTTGGTGGCAGAGGTGGGCTCTCCGTTCAGAAGCCTCCAGTTTGAAAAGGTCATCAAAGTTGAGCCACGTGAATGGCGAGCTGTCTGTTTAATTGAAATAGGAGTAGACCAGTGGCTATGAAATCCACAACTGAAGGTGGAACTTGTTTGTGTGGATGCTAGGCTGCTTGTTAATGTTAGAGCTCGGATCCAATAACACTGCCTTGCAATGACTGTGTTGAGTTATTGCAAGGCAGTGTGGAGTGTGTGTCCAAAGCAGGTGACATGCATACATGAACAGGTCATGTGCCTCAAAAGATTGTTAAAATATTGTGTACACTAAGATATGCGTTGCATGTGCATGGGAGATCTGTCGGTGGTGTGTTTTGGTTACCAATCCTGACTTGTTTTGGGCCATATCAAATTTAGACATACCGTATACATAGATTCTTGAAAGGTTTTGACTTCTACAGCAAAATTTTAATTTTTGCAGCTTTTTTTTTTACCTATTGTATATTCCACAAACATCACAAACAGCTTTAAAAGGCACTTAAAACCTTTTTTTTTTTTCAGATTTAGCATGTTTCCACTTGTATCAGGAGCTCTGTCTTTCAATTTGAGAAAAAAAAATCCTACATTTTGGTTTTTAGTGGTGTGATTACTGTGTTTAAAATGGTCTCCGGGACTGGGCCTTTGGCTGGGTCTTGTGGAGTATATAGCGGCCATTTTACTCATCCTACAGTATAAATCACTCTGCGTAGACCAGGGTTCGGCTCTCGACTGGAACGCTGTGATCCCTCTGTCTATAACACACATTACTTTCTTCCTGTCGAGGTAAAAAGAACACATACAATTCCTTAAAACAAGCAAGATTTAAGGCCAAACGTGTGATGGAGGCTGAAGCACTTTACACTTTCCTATTCAGTTCTATTTCCCTCTGTTTAATGTTACCAAATATGCATTTTGTCTTTGTACAACAACATCACCGTTACAATATGCCCAGCAGATGTGTGTCTTTTTTTGTGTATGTAAGCACTTTGCTCATGTTCCTGTTCATGGAGGCATGTCTGGAGAGAACAGCGCCCAGCCAGTCAGCACAAAGCAGTGAGGTGCGGGGGAACTGACGGGTCGTTAGGGGCTGGTCATTAAGGGTGATCATTAGATGATTTTATGGTGAATTACCCGATTTCACTAAGATTTCTGCAGGGGGAATGGAGGGTAAGAGGCACTGCGATGGCTGTGACTCTTCGGGCTCCCGGCAGGCCTCACTCCTGCGTTGGTCATTACTCTAATCAATAATCATGATCAGTGCTTTTGATGGATGGGGTTTAACCTCCACTTGATGACTGGAGGAGTGTGAGGGAGGAGGAGGAGGGGATTGGGGACTCGGGGTGCTGAGGCGAGGAGGACAGGCGTGAAATGAACTGTTCTGCTCCACTGCTAGCCCACACTCTTCCTTTCACTAGGTAATTTGTCGCCTCATGTACTGGTGTGTGTGTCTGTGTGTGTGTGTGTGTGTCTGTGTGTCTGTGTGTGTGTGTCCTGTCCACACAATGTGTAAAGTGTTTGAATGTGTGCTACTATCGTGGCTTATGTGTATTTTTAGATAAGGGTATTGGAAATGTATGATGTGGGTGGCTGGACAGCGTGAGAGGTTCAGGGTTTTGTTTTTATTTGGTGTGTGTGTGTGTGTGTGTGTGTGTGTGTGTGCCAGGTGGGTGTGGAATTATGTAAAGTTATATTCTTTTGCGTTCTGCCGGGCTTTGTTCTGTATCAGTGGAGGTCCTGTGCATCCAGCAGAATCAGCATTATGCGAGGTGTAGTTCATTATCCAGAATCACCCAAGCTCGACACGTTATTATCTTTCTCCTGTGCTTTGACTCCATTTCAATTACCCTCTTACCGTGCATAGCCTTCAGATTCAGCCCCGCCCCCCGGCCACCCAACATGGCATCTCCAGCCAATCAGAGAGAAAGCAGTAGCTTGTCAGCCAATAACCACGACACGATAAAGCCCATCAATCATTCACTGTTGCAGCATGCATTTTATCAGCCATCCATCTGAGACTGGCTGCAGCTTGTCACCTAATACACTTGGTAAGGCTTATAAGCCTTATTTAATGATTTCCCCCTCTGGATTATGGGTACGGTGAAACAACACTCATCTGATGTGTGTGAAAGACTCTAAAACGTGGCAAAACACACACACACTCACACACACACACATACACAGAGAGAGAGAGAGAGAGAGAGAGAGTCATGATTACCCAAATATTTTATTTTGTCGTCTTGTTGATTTGCTTCTTGTTAAGTGGACATTTGTGAGGCGTCCAAGTTGCTAAATTGCCTATTATGATTTGTCCTATAATAGCCTCTGAGCTCAAAGGCTATAAACTGTACTGTATGTTTTCATGCAGACAAAGTGATGGGATTTACAGTTGTAGCCCATGTCAAAGCAAGAGTTTTTTTATGGTCATTTTCAGAAATATAAAGAATTTGAAAAGTCAGTCAGAGTGGAAGAAATTGATGGCGTGAAACTGGTCAAAAACTTGGCTGTGAAGATGGAGGAAATATTCCGGAAAAAAGCAGAAGCCACAAGGGTAGGTAAAAAATGTCTGAAAAAATTAGGCTACCACAATTTTTTTTTTGTTTTGTTTGTTTTTTCAGGTTGTTTTATTGGGAATGTTGAGCTATAATCACCTAGTTACTTAGAAGAATAGATTATTAGTATCAGCATTAGTATTAAATTATTAGTATTACAGAGACCAGGTAGCCTATATCATTAAAGTTGATGTAGAACCGCCTAATGCAATATGATTGAATAGCATGTAGGTTATTTTCCATAGGCCCGGCCCGCTAATAGCGGCGTTTCCCCAGCCAGCAGCCTGCTGGGACCTCAGCAGCGCAGAGGTGCATGTAACCTATTTTAATCCTGCAGCTCCCAGTGCGTGCTGGGAAATGATAACGTTTATCTCATCCTGCCTGATCCCTCCTTATGCTGTTGTGTGCGACAATTCATGACACTGCCTATAAATTACAATTACTAAAGCTCTAATTTAATAAACCCGGTTTGATTTTGTAAAGTGAGATGCATCAGCATATATTAAGGTGTTTTTTGGAAATAATGTGTTAACAATACAAGGCACAAATTTGGTAGTTTAAGGTTTAAAAAGAAATAGAGCCTGCTATACGCATAGAGGCCCAGCAGTAGATTTGTAATAAAATCCTAAATTGACAACGTCATCACTTTGTTCCAAATTGAAACGCGTGATAAAAATGAAAGCAGTGACCTCAGTAAACGCGGGGAGTCTGGCCACCGCCGGTACATTTGATAAAAAGGCAAATTAGGCAAAGCTTTAGGCTACCAGGGGTATTCTTTGCCTAATTCAGAAAAAAAATATTCTATTTCAGTTTATCATCGTTTCATTTTTACGTTTGGCCGTTGCTGACTACAAGAGAACTAAACTCAGCGGGGGTCAAATGAATTTGGTCTCGACAGCAGAGTTGGCGCAAACACCTCAGTTGTGTTTACATTGCAGTTATTTTGACACATGTGACAGATATTAATTACCTGGTCGGTTCCAAAGGCAAGGGTGGCTATAACGTTTAGGTGGCATTTCCCCGGAAAGACGCAGGCAAGCACATTTCCAGAACCGACATATTATGTAGGAAGTATTGCTGCCTTGCTGCACGGCATGAAATCTGCTCCAACCTGGCCGATCAATCATTTCACAGCTATACAACATACCATAGCCGAGTTCCCTAAATAGCCTACATTTTATGCATAGTTTTGCCTTTGGAAAAACTGTTAGATTGGCCGAGGAAGAAGAGTGCTAAAACTTAGGCCTATAATGGCAACGTATAGCCTACTTTTTGTTTAATCCAACTAAAAAAACAAAAAAAACAAAACTGCGCTTGCTGTCGTTTAAATTCCATCCAATGATTAATCTAAAGCTCGACAATTGTTCCCATATCACTCTTCAAAAGCATGACATTTTCTGAAATGTGAAAATAATGGAGTGGCAAGACAACGTGCAAGCAGCAAGCCTGAAAAGTATAGAAATCAGCAAAAAAAAACAAACAAAAGAAAAAAAACAATTTTTCCTCAGATGCGCCTAGAAAAACCCGTAGTCACTGAGCCCTTTAGATGGGTTTCCTGAAGTTATAGCCTACTAAGAATCTTTGTTGAAACTTTGCATAAGTTTAAAAAAAACAAAACATTTCATTTTATAGTAAAAAAAATCCAGGTATATTGCCCAATATAGAAGCTGCATATTTAAGTATATTTAAGTAGGCTATCATACAAGTACATTGTGTAACAATGGTTCTACTTTTTTCTCCTCCCGTCAGCGTCTGGTGGAGGCAGCAGAGGAAGCGCACCATCAGCATGAGGATAATCCTGACCTGCAGGTGAGGTTTGGTCTGGACAAAAGGGGGAGGAAAGAAAAGTAAAAAAAAAAAAAAAAAAAAAAAAAAGAAAGAAAGAGGGGAGGGAATTATTAAAAATGTAGCAGGACACAATGAAGTAGACCAAGATGAATCATTTTAAATTGAGGTGGCGAGCGGTGGCAAGGTGAGAGAAGGGTAATAGGCCCAAAGTCTTTAATTGCGTTGGCACCGTCCTTCACACTAATGCCCTGTCAGCGGTTTGATACATAATACTTCTTTGATAAGCAACGCCGCATACATTGAAGGCTGCAGTGTCATGGGTGTCATAACTCACATTGATTGTTTATAAGTGTAATCATAACTCAAAAGCAGCCTGTGCAGCGTGGTGACTGCGCATTTGGTTAAGTTTCACACACAGTAACTGTAACTAAATAACAGTATGTAACATAACATCAAATAAGTCACTATAATAGTAGAATAACATCAATAAGATCTATGGTTAGAGGCAGTGCCCAAACTTTTTCTGTCCTGACTCTAAATGCAATCCAAGATTAGAAGTAGGCCTAGGCTACAATAAGATTCATCATTTTTCAACTGAAATCATTGGACTCAGTCTTTGGGGCTGTACATAACAAAGCCAATACTAAGAAAAAAAAGGGGGGGAAAGGGAGAGAAAAGTAAAATGCTTTCTATCTAATTGTATTTAAAATATGCTTCTGTTCGCTACAGGACATTATTTAGCGGCTGTACTGCTTTTATTGCGGATTTCTTGGGCGCAGTGAGCTTCCTCTGCCTATGCGGAGGGAATGCAGTATTTCTGTCCCATGGAGACTGTACTCTCTCTCTCTCTCTCTCTCTCTCTCTCTCTCTCTCTCTCTCTCTCTCTCTCTCTCTCTCCAGTAGACAAAGATAAATGAAACTCTTGTGCGCGGTGCATTGTTTCACTTTCATGGCTCTAGATTGGAAACCCACTCGAGCAACAAAATACTAAAATAATGGCAGCACTTTACAGTTAATAGAAGCATTTACATCATGTGAATACATTTCAGTCACCTCGCTGCCCGCCTGTTTCTCTGTTGGTCACAAATCCATTACAAGCAGGTAAAACAGGGCAAGAGAGTATAAATTTTACCTTTTCATGTTTAGGAAATCGTTATTTCCAAACCTTTATTGTGTAATCATATTAAATCTCTGTTTAAAGTTAATTTCAATCATAACACATGACTGCTAATTTCTGCCTCTAAAAATAAAATATTTTCACAGGAATATTTTTATTTTTCCTTTTACCTTTAGATATGTAGATATTCAGTCAAATGCTTTGATTTTAATACCTCTACAACATTGTTTTGCTCTCCTAAATATATAAAACAACGTGCTTACTCAAAATATTAACATTATTAACCTTCACTGAAGAATTTGGGCATTTTGTGGCTATTTTTTCATCTAAATTATATAATTGAACTGTTATTAACAAAACAAGGTTTAATTGTCCTGCAGATGATGTCACACTATGGACAGTTTGATATTTCTTAAATCTCAAAACAGAGAATATAACAGTCTGCTGTTTTGGGACAAGTGTGAGAACAAATGCAAAATACATAAGCCTTGTTTTTCCGTGAATTGTCCCTTTGCTGATTCAATATGATCAGATATTAAAACTAGTCCTCATAATATTTTTGTCATAAATATGATTTGCTGAACTATTTTGATTTGTAATTATCTGTCTGGTTTCATGTTTTTCTATAAACACTACACAGTTTTATGGTTTTATTCTATGCTGCATTGGCATATCTTTTTCAGTATCTATAATGTTTTAGATGAATCATTAAAACCACTAACCGGTTTTTATCAATAACCTGAAATAATACATGAAATGCTTACAGTGGAGTTCTCCTACACTGTTGATATATACAGGCTATTTTAACACTTTTACTCAAGCAAGTTATAAGCTTTGTT
Organism: Centroberyx gerrardi; assembly: GCF_048128805.1. Lineage (NCBI taxonomy): Eukaryota > Metazoa > Chordata > Actinopteri > Beryciformes > Berycidae > Centroberyx > Centroberyx gerrardi. The sequence continues at coordinate 19,229,551 of NC_136001.1, forward strand.
TTATTGCACTGTATCACACAGAAAATCATTTTAAAGGCCATAAAAAATAATAAGGGAAATTCAATATCCACCTGCGATAATGATATGATGTCACGATATTGCTCCTTGTGGCATCATTTAATCAAGCTCGCCTCCTCTGACACCACACATTTTTCACGCACCATTTCCCTGACCACAGTGAGATAAGCTGGCTGCTCTTATCTCAGCTGTCTCATGTTAGGGCAGTTGGGTGTTTTGCATTGACCTGTGTATAGTGCACAGTTCAAGGGTGTGCAGATGAGGACTGATGGCACAGCAACTTGGCTCTTACTTGAGAACTTTATTTAATGTTGCATTGCCATGTGGTGTTTATTGATGATACAACTTCTGCACTTTCAACTTCCAACATTTAGGTGAGCCTATAGAAATAGCCTTCAACAGATTTAGAAAGAAGGAACTTTTAGTCTTGCCCATAAAATTATAATTTCACAAATATCAAAAATAATTTTATACACATATGTAGGATGAGCATAGTTTGAATGAAGTATTCTTTGTTTACCTTTATAAAATCTTTCCAACAAAACGTTGCCAGGCTGAGGATCTCTCCTCTTTGGTTATTTATAGGATTCTGAAGCCTGTTAAATTGTCACTGTAATAGTCAAAGCCCTAATTTCTGCTTTTGCAATTTCCTGTTTTTGATTCTCTCTCATAAAAGTTTACAGCCTTGGAAATAATTTTAATTATTGTCTAATTTAGGAATTTGTGTTATCTTTGTCACATCGTGTATGTCACAGTATTTCTTTTTTTAAAATAGGAAAATAAGATGGTGTGAAATATGTTTAAAATCTCATCTATTATTTTATTATACAGTTGCTTGCTATTGAGGTAGTTTCTAAACAATATCACAAATTTAGTCGACCCTGATCACACCATTACAAAATTATGCTAAAAAAAAAATATGAAAGAATACTGTGAATGACTTGCTCAAAGACACAGCAAAGCTTAGGTCACTCATATGCCTAATGCTCTTGTTGATCACTTCTCAGTGAAATCAATCTTGCATAATAGTTCCCCTTGAACAATGTGATCCGTAACAGCAGTGGAAGGAAAGTAGGCGGCTTCAGAGCAAATTAGTTTGGCCACTCCATGAAGCTGTTTAGTTGTAACAACTGCAGCGAGAGTCAGGCCCTGCTAAACCTATACAGAATAAAGATTAGTGAGACCCACCGTCTCCACTTATTCAAGCCAGGTAACGCAATAGGCCCAGCTATCTGTAATGGGGTGCAGATCGCTGCAGCAGGGCCTAGCTAACTGCAGTGGTGTAAGAGTCAGTGGGGCGTCTCGGAGAGCTGCAGTGTCCCATGGCCTGCTCTACAGTAATAACCCTGGTGGTTAACGTGCCTCTCTACAGCACTATCAGTTCTGCTGAGGGTGCACGTTTCTCTCCCCTGCCTCTCTCCCTCCGCAGCTCTTCCCCCTCCACCCCGCCGCAGCTCGTCAGAGAGCTGCTCAGGCGTGGTATGAGCTGTCAGGGGCTGCTTGATGGTGATGCCCGCGCGGCCTCCCCCGAGTATGATGCTGTGGAGTCCATCACCCATCTCTCCCTCCCTCCTCCCTCCTCCCTCCTCCTCCCTCCCTCCTCCCTCCCTCCTCCCTCCCAGTGCAGCCTCACAGTGAGCACCAGAGGCCACAGTGAGGCTGCTTAGACAGGATGAGGTAGTTTCTCCTGCAGGAGCAGTCAGTGAAGGACAGGCCAACCAAAAGGTTGAGTTTCACTTTAGGAAAGTAAGGCTGCTCTTGACTCTTCACTCGCAGTCATGCAACTCTTCCAGCTCCATCTTAAATCTTCAGTGACAAGCATAGTTGGTTTAAGCTCCTTTTGACACACTAGAAAAAACACTAAAAAAACGAGTGTAGCCTACATAATTCCATACAAAATCTGTACGCACTCATACTCATTATACATAGTATATAGCAAACTGACTCTATTTACTTTAAACCTTGTATATAGCAATCCCACCCTATTTTTCTAGTTTTGTTTTCTTTTTTACTTCTTTATTCTCTGTTTTTATCTTTTCTGATCTAGTCTATAATGCTGATAGGATTTTGCTGCCAGCTAACAACTGCTGCTGTGCCATACTGCTACTGTGCATTTGACAAATAAACTTTGATTTGACTTTAGTGTAAAACCTCTGAGGGAAACGCATACCCTGCCTGAGGAACTTCATCTAGCCAATTCATCATGGATATCATTATTATCGTTCCACCTTTAAGCGAACGAACAAAGATGCATATCATGGCTGCAGTCTCGCTGTTTCTGCATTACAGTTAGCATTTGTTGAATTGAAACAACTGTGGTTGTTTTCTTCAGTATGAGTACTTCAACGCTGTGCTGATCAATGAGGTGGACGAGGAGGGCAATAACGTGGAGCTAGGAGGAGAGTTCATCCTGGAGCCCAACGACCATTTCAATAACCTGTCAGTCAACCTCAGCCTCAGCGTGGTGCAGGTGCCCACCAACATGTACAACAAAGGTAAGAGCACAGCGCACGGCCGCAGGCTGCTGACACGCGTACGACAAGAAAGCGGGATTATGCGAGTGTTATTTACCTACTGAGCTGATGCACCGGAGGAAGGAGAGTAATGGGAGAAAGTGAGAAATGGTCGCTCGGGCTATATCAGTGTCACAGGCCGGGCAAGGTGGAGCTGGGGGATCGATAACGGTCCAGAGATAGAGAGAAAGCATCCGCAGACCTCTCAAAGACACTGGAGAGAGTGGAGGGTAGATGGCAGAGAAGGAGGGAGGGATGGAGGGGGGGGTGGGGGGGTTCTGTTTCTCATGCGGTAGCTGTTCGGTTGCTTCTTGTTTTATAGCAGAGTGTGTCACCTCTCTCCATGTATCGCGCAGGCTCCTTTTGTTTGGCTGTAATGGACTCCCCATAGCTCTCCGCTGCCCTCTGTTCCCAGCACAAAGGGAGAGCTGCTGGCACGTCCAGCCGGAGGAGGGGGGGGGGGTGATTTAGTCACGGCCATTGTGTCTCCTTCGGGAGGGGTCAATAAGGGGCAAAGGTCAACTGTGCGTTCAGTAATGGTGACCAGGATGATTACCATTATTACCATTTAATTTACTTGTCTCTCTCTCCCACCTACCTCTCCTTCCCTCTCTCCTTGCTCTCTGTCTCTTCACCCCTCACCCTTCACCTCCTTCACCTCCACCCACCCACCCTCTGTCCCTAACCCAGATCCTGATATAGTGAACGGGGTGTACTGGTCCGAGGCCCTGAATAAAGTGTTTGTAGATAATTTTGAAAGAGACCCCTCGCTTATCTGGCAGTACTTTGGGAGTGCCAAGGGTTTCTTCAGACAGTACCCCGGTGAGTCCTCGCACTCTCTGTCTCTCTTTCTGTCTGTCTCTCTCTTTCTATTTCTCTATCCATGTGTGTGTGTGTGTGCGCTTGTGTGTGTGTGTGTGTGTGTGTATGAGGGTGTGTGTGAGAGAGGACTGTCTCAAGGGAGCCGTCATTGGAGGGGAAAAAAAATCAGAACAAATGAAATAGGATCACTAAAAGGGTGATTTGGCTAATGTTGTAATTTTACAGACCATCAGAGAGGATGCATATATACAGTATCTAATTAATCAGAATTTGCCGGTGTGGGTCTACAGCCACACTGAAAAACGGTCCAGAGCTGTTGGACCCTACCGAAGCTATTAGACCATTAGAATGATATGAGCCAGTCGGTGGGCTCACTGCAGTGCTGGAGCACAGCCGCAGAGATGAGATACAACTGAAGATGGTGTGATACAGATACGGGCTGAATTTATATGGAGAGATGCAAAAAGGAAAGATTTCTTTCACCGATACATAACAGCATCTCAGATTTTTTTAAACGTATTTATTCATCATTGAAGTGTTGTGTTATGTGAACAACATACATTCCTGAACCTTCTTTGGCATTAACGCCTGGTGGTTAAAATGAGTCTCCAAAGAGGGAAAAAGTAAAATGTAAATTAAGTAAATGAATAAATAAATAAATAAATAAATAAAATTTGAATCGAATAAAATTATGAAAAGAAATAACAATAGAATGAGGGATATGGAATTAGTTCAATTATGCATCAATTACACATCTTATTTCACTTGTACATAATTACTGCGCAAGAAAATGTCCATTCTCAGTCGTAGGCTTGCTGTCATGTTTTCCACTGTACACACCTGTTTCAGTCTTTAGTCACTGTTCTACTGTTGGTGGCTGAGGTTGGGACCAACAAATAACCATTTTCCTGGCAATTAACAATAAAGTCCTACTGTTAATTAACAGTAGGACTTTAAACATAAAGTTGGTCTCCATGAATCGTGTTTTTCGGTACAACCCCCCCAATATATACAGTACTGTGCAAAAGTCTTAGGCACCCTACATATTTTATAAATTTTGTCTTCGATATTTATTTGTTTTCTGCATTAGTGTGTCCGTAGACTGCTCTTTATAGTATGTTGTTTTATATTTAGAAACGTTTCATTTCATTATTTTTGAAAGCGTCTTCGTTTTATGGAATTGTTTTTACATGTGCCGAAGACTTTTGCACAGTACTGTAATATATCGCGCCCAGCGGTAAATCAAGATTTAAAATAGCTCTAGACTCATTCTTGATGTCCTTCCAGAACTCAAACAGTTTGGGCCAGTCCCATAAGAGCCTCTCCAACAGAGCGCTGACGACTCCCCAGGCAAATCTGGACATCGCCTGTGGAGTTCTGAAATACTTAACCTTCATCCTCCAGTCAAGTTCCCTCCACACAGCATCTCATCTGCTACCTATGGGCACTACTCAGAGATTATACCTTGAATTGATAGAGCTGTATTAATGCCAGATATCCTGAATCAGTCTCTTTGTCTAACTCTGTGGAAATAGGTTTATATCTGAAGAAGTGTGCTTTTGACTATCTTGATCTTATCCCCAGGGGTGAAGTGGCATCCCGATGAGCATGGGGTCATCGGCTTTGACTGCAGAAACAGAAAGTGGTACGTCTTTTCATATGTTGCGCTCTTGTTGCACATCATATTGTTTGTAAAGAAATGATTTCTTTTAGCCTGTTGTTTCCCTCAGTACTCTGGGATACAAAATAAGTGTAACTCCATATCACAGGTACATCCAGGCAGCAACGTCTCCTAAGGATGTAGTTATCCTCGTCGATGTTAGTGGCAGCATGAAAGGACTGAGGCTGACCATTGCCAGACAGACTGTCTCCTCCATATTAGACACACTGGGAGACGACGACTTCTTCAACATCATCGCAGTAGGTCTCACTTCGATCAAACTGACATCTGTCTGTGTTCAGTCCTTGTGCTGTCTGTGTCTTTGTACGTCTATAAGTCTGTGCCTGTCTCTCTGTCATTGCTGTCTGTTATCTTAGTGAAATATAATGTTTCTAGCAGAGAGGATTCCGGCCTGCTTTTCAGATAATTCTAACACAGTGCCTTGCATGGAGAAAGGAGTGTATTTGTCATTTTCCTTCATCTAACTGTAATTTGCGTGTTCCCAGTACAATCAGGAGATCCACTATGTGGAGCCTTGTCTGAATGGGACTCTGGTCCGGGCTGACAGAAACAATAAAGACGTGAGTCCTGATCAAATTGGAAGTTAGTGAATGTACGTGGATCATATCAGGGTGAATTTGTTTGATTAGTGTTTAAATCCTGTCTTTTCCTCTTTCCTTGTTATCTGTTAGCATTTCCGGGAACATCTGGATAAGCTGTTTGCCAAAGGGATCGGGCTGCTGGGTGAAGCTCTGTCCGAAGCTTTCACAATCCTGAATGATGTGAGTTCCAGTACAGGATATCTATTTACATCAGTCTGCTCTGTGTCTCTGACTGTCTATCCATGCAGCCGTGCCTGCGGAAGTGAAATATTATATTAAGATGCAATCATTATATTGTAATATATTAATTTATTGGGATGATTATCTAGGCTATTATGCAAATAAAAGTCATACCAGTCTATATTAAATTTAAATAATGTAATAATCACAAAGCAGATCAACTCAATTCTCCAATTACAGTGGTCATTACTGATTATGTAACAATACTGTTGAGTATTCATGAGTATTAATCATTGATTCATTCATTAATTAATTTGACACAAGAAAGTAATGAATTTATGCATGTGCCCCACGTATCACAAATATACGTTGTTAGATTTCAGTTAAATTCAAGGTCTCCACTTGACCTGAACATCAAGAAAACTCTTTCATTTTACAAGCTACAGAAGTTTGCGCAGACATAAATTGTTCAAGTACAATAGTTTGCATGTTCTAACCTAATCATAAAAAGTAGCACACTCCAGTCAGATGTATTTGAGAGTTGGGGGTGTGTCGCCTGTCGAAACGCTCCAGCGCTATCCTCGTTCTGCCCTCCGAACACAGACACATCCATTCTGAAGCGTGATTAATGGCTCTAATTAATGTCAATGATTAATAACGTGGCTGATTGGAACACAAAGCAGATAAGACCAGGAGCCACGCTGCACTCCTTTTATCTCCCTGTTTTCAGGCGAGCTTTGGCTGCACCACAGAGGCTGAGGGAGTGCAGCTTTTACGTCTGCATTTGTCAGATTAATTAAAGCCCTGCAATGAATATGGTAATCAGGTAGCCAATAGTCAACCCCTGAAATTCATTGTTACACCACTGCCCAGTGAATGAATTCAGACTGCGGCCTATCGCAGGCCAGATCAAAAGGAAAAAGCAACTCATTTCACTTGAAGAGCACTGCACCATTTTTCCACCCAGTCCTGGTCGGCTGAATGAAAGCAGTGCTGTGATCCAAACACCAAACACTACTCTGTGCTGTCTCCCCCCTCTGACAAGGGGGTGATATGAAAATAATCACAAAATAGCAAGTACATGAATGTAATTAAATATTTTACAATCGCAAAATACGTAATCAATCCCCTTGTTAAAGATTTTTTTGGGGGAAAGGAATGTTGATTTATCTTTCCCAGCAACCCCTTTAAATTTGTTTTTTGATCCCATACCTGCTGAGCTCTACTTCTCCTTTCAATCTGATTTTTTCTGCTCACATTGCAATTTCACAGGGTTGTTTGTAAAATTCATTCTGAAGAAGGTCATACATTGTGGTAATCTGCAGGAATTGTACTGCAGTAATATGTAGTAGGACATTGTAATCCTGAATTTATGTATGCGTATGTGTGTGTTGGTGTGTGTGTGTGTGTGTGTGTGTGTGTGTGTGAGTTCGTTCTGCCGGCCTGTTGATGTGTGGCCCGTGCGGTCGGAGAGCAGCAGTGCTCAGCAGCTTTTAGCCTTTTTCTCCACATTCACTCTGTCACAGGTCAATAAGCCACTTAATTACCGCCATGCATCTTCTGGCATCAGATTAAAGTGTACCACACTCCTCGAGTTTACTTACAAAGACATTATCTGTGTTTTAGTCCCACGACGGTCTTCCAGCTGCCATATCGGACATCATCAGCCACAGTGGAAACAGACGTTAGAGGCTCTGACGGGTGGAGAAGTGACAGTGCAGAGACAGAGAATCAGCCGCTCTCACTGAGATGCTGGGATAGAGACACAGAAACACTGACAGGGTTACATGTAGCTTGCTGTTACTGGAGCCCAGCGCTCACAGTGGGGGGGGGAAATAACGGTTTAAACCACAACACAGGTATGACTGGTGTCTCCATCCATGTGCTTTCTCTCTTTCTGCAGTTCAACCAGACTGGACATGGCAGTGTGTGCAGTCAGGCCATTATGCTTGTGACTGACGGGGCGACAGAAATGTATGACGACGTTTTTGAAAAGTATAATTGGCCGGATAGAAAGGTGAGTCTGACTCTCTCTCCCTCTCTCTCCCTCTCTCTCTATCTCTCTCACACACACATACACACACACACACACACACACACACACACACACACTATCTCCATTCTCCGCTATGCATTGGCCCTAATTTGCAATGTTATACATGTCCTTCCTCTGAATTTTCTGCTTGTACTGCATTTTTCCCCCAGCCGGGATAGATGTACATTTTAATACTACATGTCAGGTGGAACTCCTGTCTTGACGTTTTGAGGAATTGGTTTCTTACTTCATTACAGCTCATAACTCAGTAATGTAAAATCCACATCAATATGATGTTTTTCAATGTGTTGACCCACTCCAGTGCAATATTTCTTCCGGCTAGGAAAAAACATGGGAAATTAACTGCTTTCAAGGGCAGTGTATATACAAGCAGCTCACTCCCCAAGCAATCAGAATCAAGAAATATTAGCAATAAAATTTCACACAATTCATAAACGGTACAGACAGTGCACACTTTCCAGAACACAACACCGAATTAAAGGAAAGTACAGCATGCACTGTGTTTTAATAGCTAATTCAGACTTTTCTTGCATCACAGCAACTGAAAAATGAGGAACATATTCAAAAAAAATCTTGAATGTGAGTTTCCATCAGGTAACCAATGCACTGAGGTGACCTCTAAGCCCCTCAGCAGACTGACTGAGCTCTGGTCTTCTAGATCCTGCTCTCCACAGATTTCTTCCTGGACTCAAGTCTGGATTTATTTGGAGGGTTTGGGGGCTTTTGTTGGGCTCTCTTTGTAAGACCTTTACACAAATGCAATTGAAATGAAATGGACTGCTGTGCCATTCACAGTGCAATAAAAACAACAGCTCAGGGGCTTTTGTTCAGTCCTATCAAGCATATGTGTGTTGGCACAATGGGGCAGTATTTGGCAATGTAGCCCATCCCCCCTCATACACCCTGAGGGTGACTATATGGCAGCCATTCAGTGTTTTCTATATGCTTTATGCTTAGCATAGCATCTGGAGCCAATGAGCCATGCAGGTTTGGCAAAGAGTCACACAGAGTTCTCTAAAGGACACTGGAACGTACCCTCATGCCCAGAAAGAGCAAAAAGACAAACTGAATTTGACTGCATAAAACAGTAACACTAACAAAATATATGCATCTCATTGTTAAAAAATAACTTGAGAGTCAGAGCCACATTCAGAACAAAGGGATGGAAAGAGGAAGTGTATAAAAAGAAAGGAGGAAGGGACAGAGAGGTAGAAACATTCAAGGTGTTTCCTAGTGAGGTAGTGAAAACATGCAGCCACTTCTTGTTCCAAAGACAGATAGAATCAGGGCAGGAAGATGAAGTGCTAAGTTGGCACATCACTTTGCATGTTTATTTATTATCTGAGTCCTTCCATCTTTGAAACTGTCGACATCTATGTGTCCTCTGCACAGGTGCGTATATTCCCTTACCTGATTGGGCGAGAGTCTGCGTTCGCTGATAACCTCAAATGGATGGCTTGTGCTAATAAAGGTTTGGGACTTTTTGATAACCACTTCTCGAGACAGGCCCGTATCAGTGTGTTGGATGGGGTGCGATGTGGTGTTTCTGTGTACTAATATGATAGGTTGTTGATGTGTGGGTATGAGTGTGGTTTGTGTGTTTATGTTGTGTGTATTTGCGTGCGTCTTTGTAGGGGTATGTGTGCGCGCGTGCATGCATGTGTGCGTGCTGGCTCGGACTCTTTCCGCCGACAGGCAATGAAGTGGCACTTGGGGGTCAGAGGTCAATCCGCTCTAATCCCTCTTCCTGTCAGAGTGTCTCCCCCTTGGCTGCTCGCTGCTGATGGCTCCCGCATGTCAACGCTCTGGATGAGTGCCCTCTGGAAGGGAAAGTCGCAGCCTGGAAAACAGATCACAGTGGGATTGGAGAGAGACGAGCCCCACACCTCCTTCCTCATGCAGACCCCCACTGTGAAATAACCGTTCTTGTCTAATGTGAAACATTGTCAGCAGCAGCAGGAGCTGACACAGAGTCAAATGGCTCCCGTGCCGGTCCACCCCAGCTAAAAAAGCAGAACCGCAGTATACCTGTCCCACTGTGGTTCGGCACACTGTGGTTCAGCACAGTCCACCAATGTCAGCGAGGTCTTCTTGTGTTGATGCGTAGTCTTCTTTGGTCCTGCTTGCAAAATGTTAAATATTGGAAGTGTGTATGTAATGCCCCCACACAGGGTTTTTCATTTTGGGTCAATGTGTGTGTGTTTTATCGCAGGGTATTTCAGTCAGATCTCCACTTTAGCTGACGTTCAGGAGAATGTGATGAGGTATCTTCATGTTATGAGCCGCCCAAAGGTCATCGACCATGAGCACGACACAGTCTGGACCGAAGCTTATGTGGATAGTGCTGTAAGTAATTTTACTCTACTTCCATGCATACATAACTCTACTTCTCAGTTTAAGCAATATAACGTTTTATTAGTTATTAGTCCTCATTCCCAATAAACATTTTGTGTGTGTGAGACTGGATGTTGCACATACCTATTTATGTATGTATCATAACACACAGTACAATAATATGCTTTGTGTGTGTGTGTGTGTGTGTGTGTGTGTGTGTGTGTGTGTGTGTGTGTGTGTGTGTGTGTTTGAGTTCTGCCGGCCTCTTGATGTGTGGCCTGTGTGGTTGGAGAGCAGCAGTGCTCAGCAGCTTTTAGCCTGTGTGTGTGTGTGTGTGTGTGTGTGTGTGTGTGTGTGTGTGTATACATGTGTGTCTGTGTGTACATGTGTGTGTCTCCTCTCTCATCATTACCCTTCATGCTGCTGGAGTGATTCCTCATTATGAGCTTCATTAATCTGCTTGGATTTTCCCTAATGTACATCTGTGTCCACAGTGGCAATGCAGAATGTGCAGTCTTCAATTCAATACGTTGCACTGGACAGTTCAATCTTTATTTGTCTTTTCTCTCCCCTCAGCTTTCCCAGGCTCATAAGGTAAATATCTTCATATGATCTGCTCACTACACACTCTCAGGTAGAGTAAAATTAAGTTGAATTTAATTTCTTTACGTACACATTATAAAAAAAATGGGATTAGTTCTCAACAAGGATTTGAATGAAGATCATGATGGAGGAAAAAATATGTCTCCTCTGAGACTGGGCAAATCTGTGAAACTATCCTGAATTATATTGTATAAAGTAGCAGTGACTTGAGAGGTTAAATAGCTGCTTGCCCTCCTTACTTTGCAATATTATATTTTAATATTTCCCAGTGAGTCTATAGTGAAGAGTGTTTCTTCCTTGTGAGTGGCTAAAGCATTGGAGAAGCATTTATTGTACTTCTTCCCAGTATGGAGACGGCGCAGGACAATGAGCATGCACTAAAACACACACGCGTATACGCACGCACACACACACGCACACAAGCAAGGGTTGGGAGATTGTCCTCTGGAGTGTGTGCTCTTGTATCTCAGCCTCAGACACACCATTCATCATTCTGTGGATCATTGCATTTTATCTCCTAAAGCCCATAATAAAACTGACATTGGAAGGGAGACCGAGAAAGAGGGAGAGAAAGAGAGAGAGAAAGAGAGAGAGAGGGAGGGAGGAGGAACACTATGGAAAGAGGAGGGGGTAAGGGGGGTAGCACAAGGTTATTTCTCTAAGAGCTCTGAAGTGTGTGTTGCAGGATATTCCCTGTGTTGCGCCCCTCAGCCTGCTGCTGGCCCGGGGTTTACCTGTGCATGTGCAGAGTGTTGTGGTGCATTTAGGGATCCACTATTCTTCATTTTGTCAAGCTCGCAAATACACACTCCGCTTCACAGTTCACTCGGTCCGTATACATGTGTGTGCACAAACGAACATCACACACACACACATAAACATACACACACACACAAACATATAAACGCACACACACTCAGCTGTGTCAACCCATGAGGTGAGGGAATAGCAGACCTACTTTTAGAGAGCTCATGTGCTTAATTATGTCAGCTCTTATCCTACTGAGCATCACCCTCCTCCTCTGAGCCCAACATAAGCCTCATGCTGGAAAGGTTTGACAACAGCAGTGCTATATGACCAGGATCATGTTTATTTCTATTACAGCAGGGCTTCACATTTATGCCGCATTTGAACATTTTGTACGAAAAATGAATCCTGCATCTCTGTGTCAAATTTGTTTGCCGTTACTGGATCCAGCCAGTCTTTAATGTGCTTTCTAGCCACTTATGGCTTTATGGCTCTTTTCCATCTGAAAATTGTAATTTAAATTTGTGTTGATTAGGCTGTTTCTCCAATAGCAATTGACTGTACTGGGTAAAAAACAAAAATGTGTTGCCTTGTTTACCTTTCCAAAGATCAAGGACGTTTTTGACAAGTACAGGACAAGATTAAAATGATTTTGAGTTAATGAATTTTGAGTTTGAATTAGTGTTTTCATAATCATTTTTGCTGCAAATCCCAATCAATAGTCATTAATGTACAAAACTCATAGTTCGTCAGTAAGGTGGCTCTCCAAATAGTGCTAAATGCACATAAAAGAAAAGAAAATATAGCCTGTTCTCTTGGGCATGGGTATTGAGTTATTGTTCAGAATTAGTGAGATAAAGAAATTTAAGATTAAACTCTTAAACTCTGTAGTCACCAAAGTATTGTTGCTTGCAGCTATATTTTAAATTAACTTTTGTATTGTGTAGTATTTGCTTTTGTGTTTTGTTTAAAAACCTGTTCACAGAGCTTGCTCATAAAAGATGGGATCATAATAAAAGCACTAAGCACTAAAAATTTCCTATCTTTCTAACTCCATTTCTTTCTTTTTTTTAGCTGAAAGACAAAGCGGGCCCCAGCCTGATGACTACAGTAGCCATGCCTGTCTTCAGCACAAAGAATGAAACAGTGAGTGAGTGAGCAAATGGCTGAGTGAATGGTTGAGTAAGCAAGCGACGGGGTGAGTGAGCGAGTGAGAAAGCAAGCGAGTATTCATGCAGAAATCATCTGAAGTTGTGTGTGTGATATTTACAGTGTTTTGAATCTGTCCATGCAGAAGAACCAGGGTATTCTGTTGGGGGTCGTAGGAACAGACATCCCTCTGCAGGAGCTCATGAAGATCATCCCCAAACATATGGTACTGGCCTGTGTGCACACACTAGATCTGTGTTGTGCTTTTGCAGATGAATGTATTAATGCGTATTTCTTTTGTACTTTTTTGTCTCTAGTTAGGAATCCATGGGTACGCGTTTGCCGTCACAAACAATGGCTACATCCTGACACATCCGGACCTCAGGCCAATGGTAACTCACTTTCTTTATATTAGATTTACACCAAAACAGTCTCACAGCATTGCCAAGCTCTAATAATCCTGACTTTATCCTGTTCTTTCCTTTGTATCCACTGTGTCATTTCCTAAAAGTTGTCCATGCAATTGTATGCATAACCAAAATGATGAACTGAAAGCCTTCCTTGACGAGGGCACAGAGACAAATGCAGTGCGTGTGTGTGTGTGTGTGTGCGTGTGTGTGTGTGTGTGTGTGTGTGCGTGTGTGTGCGTGTGTGTGTGTGTGTGGGTGTGTGTGTGTGTGTGAGCAGGTTAGGAGGCTAAATGGGCTGGTGTAGTCTGTAATCCCCACCTTTTCCTTTGATGTATGCATGCAGGGATAAAGGCCACTCATAGGGCTGGCTGGCCTGAGATTTCCCAGAGGTAACTTAACACTCACTGGCAGAGACCACAGCCGCTCACAACGGGACCTTTGGTTCCAGAGGAACTATGGCTGTGCTAGTGGATCTGTGTGTGCCAGTGTTAGTGCTATTCCTCTCTGTGCAACTCTATCTGTGTGTGTTAGTCTGTGGTACTTTTTTGTGAGTGTCTCTTTGTGGCTAAAACTGTGCTGTGGTTGTAGTGGTTGGTTTGTCATAAATTCTGGACCGGACTACATAGGACCATTTGACAATGTATTGATCTAGATTTGTGTGAGTGGAGATTTCTTGATTAAAAGAAATCACAGGCCTATCAATTCTTACTATTATTTACCTGATAGTATGAATTTCAGAGCTGATTTGATGATGATGATGAATTACAGAATTACACAAAAGCCACCATAACACCAAATCAGGGCCTACATAAGAAATTAGTACATACAGTTGCCTACATTTTAACGGGGCAACACAAAAGCTTTTCAATAAAAAAATTCTGAATAGATTTAATATTACACTCATCTACTTGACAATGACGTGTCACATGCAGACTTCACAGTTGAGTCAAGCTAGATTGGCATTGACATTTTCAAGCCATTGTTGTCAAATTAAACCTTTCCCTTACTAAAAGGGATCATTAAAATGGATGCATTGTGTTCCTCTGTGCAGTATCAGGAGGGTCAGAAGAGGAGGAAGCCCAACTACAGCAGTGTGGATCTCTCTGAGGTGGAGTGGGAGGACAAAGATGACATTGTACGTGTAAAAGCAACTACAAACCAATGTTATCTTTTAGAAATAAATAAGTTGCCATTCATCTGTGCAGAGATATTGTGCATAATACTCAATGTGCTTAGGTTCAATGCAACATAATGTAACGGTAACTGACGCAATGATCTGATTTCACATCGTAATTGGATTGGGTGTTTTTCAGTCATTAGGTAGGAATTGGAATCCTCTTTGATTAGCTTGTGCAATAACAGTAAGGGGACTATTAGATCAAATTAACGCTAAGCTAAGCTAAATTAATGAATCAAATTAATGCTAAGAATGACTAAGGTATGAATCCACTGTTTTCAATCAACTACAGACAGGCTACACGATCAATGACCCAGCCACGGCTTCTCTGCTCTGTGTGTCTCTGTGTGCCTTATCTTTCAGCTACGCAACGCTATGGTGAACAGGAGGACAGGGACTTTCTCTATGGAGGTGAAGAAAACAGTGGATAAAGGGGTGAGGCTGCAGATAAAGATGCTTGGTATCTCCCTATCAGATGAGAGCTGTTCTCTCTGAACTGAATGCGTAAATCTCATCTGCACTCCCCTCTTGTTCTTTCAGAAGCGTGTCCTGAAGATGCACAATGACTATTACTATACTGACATCAAAGGAACTCCATTCAGGTGCAAGAAAAGTTATTATACATTTACAAACAGCGTTAATAAGCGCCAATAAGTTCTTTGCCTTTCAGTTTATGTCTCAATTCCAGCTTGTGACTTTATTGTCGACTGACTCGGCTTGATTCCCTCTGTGTTTGTGTCTCCAGTGTTGGAGTAGCTCTTTCCAGAGGCCACGGCAAGTACTTTTTCAGAGGAAACGTATCAGTTGAAGCAGGTGCGTCACTGCAACTCTGTCATTTACTCTATTAACAAAAGTCTCAATACAGCGTGATGCATGTCTATCTCTACCTGCTTGTTGGCAACGGCTTATTGTATCAGTCTACCCAGACTGGCATTGCTGAAGCGTCACTGATTCCTATGTGTTTGTCAGGGCTCCACGATCTGGAACAGCCAGATGTCGCGTTGGCAGATGAATGGTAAAGCTGGGGTTATGGAAGGGGGCATTCATGCGTTATATAGGTTATCGCTCTGTGTTCATCAGGGATGTTGAGGCCTATGATGTAACAGTGTGGCTGTGTTTGGACCACAGGACTTACTGCAACACAGACGAGCACCATGAGCACCGTCACCTAACCCAGATTCAAGCCATCAAGCTCTTCCTGACTGGCCGCAGACCACACCTCAAATGTGGGTGGAATCTCAATCAGACTTAAACTAATTGGGCTGCACAGCGCCCATATAATCTGTTCTTGATCAAATCCTAATTATTATATGAAGCGTGAACACAGTAATCATGAAAATGTGATTATTTCAAATGAGATGGATGTTTTGCTAAATAAGGCCTGAATCAGTAACCTTTATCGAAGGCATTTGCTGTCAAGTCCTTGATTAAAACTTCTCCTACCTTCGGCAGGCGACAGAGAGCTGATCCAGGAGGTATTATTTGATGCTGTGGTCACAGCTCCACTGGAGGCCTACTGGACCGGACTGGCCCTGAACAAGTCAGAGTAAGCAACAAACAACAAACAATTAAACCACATGCCTTTGATCCCTTCTGAATTCCATTGTATATCAATTCCATTCCATTGTGCTGTCAAAAAGGTTTGCCTGTGGCTGTTGTCTGGGTTCTGCCCTTTCCATTATTAGTTTGTGTATTTTAATGCGTCCTCACAGTGTATACATTGGCTGTTTGGTTTAATACAGTATAAACAGCATATGCCCATAGGCTAGATGAGCTGTGTCAAGAATTTTCCCTCCTGAGGAAAATTAACACTATCCAATTTAATCAACAGCAAATTTGCGGGAGTTCGTTTATTATTTATTTCTGAGAGAAAAAAAACCCATCCCAGTAACACTGTACAGATAACTTTCCCAAGTCTTGAATGTAGATGGAAAACTTACATTACAAATAGCATTGTGCAATTGTCACCTACAACATTTCAGCCTCCTACAGTCAAATATCCTCAGCAAAAGCACTCGAAAAGGACACGCAAATATTTTTGTGCCACACACAGTCATTGATCTGCATTTTACATACAGGAACTCAGACAAAGGAG